>NC_047050.1:36730707-37030707 GCF_011762595.2 Tursiops truncatus
ATGCAAATCTGTTTCAATGTGATTAATATTTTCCCTAATAAGAAGCTGAAGACATAAGTAATCATAAAACCAGAAACAGATAAGAACTCCTGTCCTCACTATTTCCTACCACCTTTTAAAATCTTTCATTTTATGAAAATATTAATATCATGTAAACTGGAAACACTTTCTTCAAAGAAATATTTACTATCTATAGCCTACCAAAAAAGTTCAAGTTTCCAAAAGTAGTCAACGGTATGCCCTTAATTTACCAGTCAACCTGTGTTTTACACTGTCCCCATTAATTCTTTGAAATTTCCCCTGATGACTTAATGTGTGCCAGGTACTGTCCTCCCCATCATGTGCCTAAGCCTGTAGTAAACAGAGTATTCACTGCATTCAATGTACGTGGTCATATGTTGATATTACCCTTGTAGTTTTCTGTGACCTCCTATACCATTTCAAAGGCCACTTTTATTTAAAAGTCTTTGCTGAGTCATCCTTTACTGCCAATTTAAAGAATCATCTTTGCAAATATTAGATGCATGGGAAATATTTCAGTAATTTATCAAATACAAGTGAGCATCTTCTTGCTCTCGTCAATAGTGTTGAAATTATTTTTCTCTATGACTGGTTATTTTCAATATGCTCTCTTATTATAGTAATAGGATTAGCTTTTTTATTTTTTCTTAAAGCATCAGTACAACTCATAATGACACTTTTTCTCCAAAATTGCTTCTAAGTACATGCATGAAGTCTTTAGGAGGCATTTAAAACCTCAAGACTATGTCATGATAATCACCAAGGAGACCAGTCAGTGTCTAAGTGTCATTTGAAGAAGGAAATAAGAAGGCTTATTTAGTTTGGAATATCATGATATGACAGAAAACATTATATAACTTTAATATGTAGTATCTTTTCATTATTTTTATATGACAACATCTTTTTCCTCTCTCAAGTTTTAAGAAGAATTCCATATTTGCCAGATTAATTTCTAAGGCTTCACTGTGTAGAACTAGGGTAATACTTGAGAGGGAGAATTAAGAACACTGATCTGAGTGATTCATACTGGAAAGGGCAGAGATTTATTTATAGTTAAGACCATGAGATGGGGGTGGGGGGTGGAAACAAGACAAGCAATATCTAGAACACACTGTGTTTGAGGGAGAGTTTGGAGGAGTTTCAAGAATGAAAGGGAGAGTTATTTGATTAGCTGCCATGATATAATTTCAAAAGATTATATCTAGTCTATTGGATTAGATATATCTATTAAGTAGATATATTTAATCTATCAGAAGATAGATTTATGGTTATTTTTTTTTTCCTTAATATGAAACTCTCCTTTGTTTTTTGGCAGTGAATTATTATTTGAATTACTTTTAAATCCTTTGGATGTCAAAATTTTTTTTTTTTTTCTTGGATGTGACAGTAGATGTGCCAGTTTCATAGGAGTTCCATTTAGGTTGTTGTGTTAGGGTTAACAGAGATATAGCAAAGTGGAAATTTCTTACAGGCATCGAGAGATATATGACTTGAGTTTAGATCAGAGATGGCTTGGAGAGATTTATAAATCATTTGTGTGGTTGTGGCAGCTGACACCAGGGGAAGGAAAGAGCTTTTTGAGGAATGTAGTATAGGAGTGAAAAGCTCAGAGACCACAGCTTCAAGAAACCAGTTATCTAAAGCAAGACTTGAGGGGAGGGGCATACAGATACTGACATAAGATATTCAGGAATGAAAGGGTAAGGAGTCTTGTAGTTGGCTGAATAGGAATTTAAACAAAATAGGCCCAATGAGAACGATCGAGGAATGCAATCTTACCAGAAAAGGCTGAACATTTAGGGTTCGAGGTCAAAGAAACAGAGAATATGAGCAAGGACGCAGGAAAACCACAGGCAAGAGCTATAATCATCTCGAAAGAAGTGAGCTGTGCTGACAGAGTGGCTGCCAGCTATTTATTTTAATGGGGAAACTCTGGCAGAACTTGTATCAGTCTTTGAAGAGAAGACCTTTAAGTGGCAAGTTGTCAGGGTGGGAGTGGGGAAAGAGGCCATGTCAGGACCTGGGGACATTGGAAGGACATCAGTAAGAATGGCAAACTAAGGGCCTCTGAAAACCCACTTTTCCATAAAAGCGACAAGAACACCGACAAAAATTGTCAAAATCAACCATTTCCCAGTTCTGGAAAGTAATCAAAGACTTGCAACAATCTGAGGAGTGTTTATTCAAGGATCTAGGGGAGCAGTGTTCCATCCTATTCAACTCAGGAATTCTCTGAGCTTCTCTCTCTGGAGGCACCACCACTGTTCAGGGCATTGTAGGGGTTCTGATCTGTGCTTGGTAACAACAAAACCCACTGAGTCTCCAGCTCCCCCTCTTTCTTCCCCTATAAGAGTTTTACTTGATTCAGATAAGAGAGCTCAAGAGAACACAAAGTTCTGTGGAGCTGCAAAAATGGGATCCAGAATGGAGAAGAAGTGGTGGCAGTGAGGTGCTGTGTATATCTGTACAGAAGAAAGAGAATATTTACAAGTTGGAAGAAACCTATTTTATTACAAATAGTTTTATTTTCATAGTTCCTCCTAATTCAATTATATTCTTATTTTTTTGATGAATGCACTGAGTAATTTTTGAAGATCCACCCATTCAAATGTGATATTTTCATGACTATTACAATTCCAGAATGGCATTAGATATTATTATAATACCACTTTTTTCCTCAAACTTTATAAGGTGTTTTATATTTTTACATCGTGCTTTTATACGCAGGATCTCATAATCCTCATGAGAGTTCTGCAAGGAAGGTGACACGATTCCCATTTTACAAATGAGCAAACTAAGGTTCAAAGGGATAATCCAATTTGCCTAAAGTTACCAAAAGGGTGAATGGTGGTCAACATCTTTCCTCATATTTTCTTCCTCTTCTCCTCCTCTTCCTCCTTCTTCTTTTAAAATATTTTAGGGTAAACTTTTAAAAGCATACAGTCATAACCATCACTCAAGTCAAAAAATAAAACATTAAAAATAAATAAATAAATAAATAAAACATTACTACAGACATAGAAAACAAATATGGTTACCAAAGGACAAAGGAGGTGGGAGGGAGGGATAAATTAGGAGTATGGGATGAACAGACACATACCACCATATATAATAGATAAACAAGGATTAACTGTATATCACAGAGAACTATATTCAATATCTTGTAATAACCTATAAAGGAAAAGAATCTGATAAAGAGTATACATGTGTGCATATATATGTATATATATATATATATATATATATAACTGAATCACTTTCCTGTACACCTGAAACTACCACAATATTATAAATCAACTACAGTTCAATAAAAAGTTAATCAATTACTTTAAAAAGAATAAAAATGAAACATTACCAGAGCCCTGGAGGCTCCTTCAGTGTCATCTCTTAGTCATTATCCCCTCAATACCCACAAAAGTTAAATACTATCTTTACAGATATGATGGCACTTCATGTCCTTTACATGTTTATCATCTAAACATTCATCTCTAAAGACTATGACTGTGTTTATACTTTATGTAGTACATAGAGTCTATATATGTGTGTGTGTGTGTGTGTATAAACATATATATGCCTGCATGCATGTGTGTATGTATGTACACATACACATACGTATAGTTTGAATCTGACAGTTTTCATTCAAGCTATTCTTATCCATGTTTAGATGTAGCTGAACTTTGAATATGTTTTTGTTGTATGCCACATGGTTGTGTGTGGTGTACATTAATATACCACAATTTATGTATCAGTTCCATTACTGATGGGTATTTGGATTGTTTCCCATTTTCAGCTATTTCCAATAATGCTGCTGTGAACATATTTGTATGTGTCTCTTTATGTGCCTGTGCACACATTTCTGTCGAGTATATTACTAGAAGTGGGACACTGGGTCATTAAGTGTGCACATCTTGAAGTTTGGTAGAAAATGCCAACCCATTTGTACATCATTCTTTGTGAAGTGCCTGTTCCATTCTACCATTTGGTTGTCTTTTTCTTATTGATTTTTCAGAGTTTTTTAAAAAATGTTTTGCTTATCAGCTCTTTCTTTGTTCTGTGTTAGAAATATCTTATCCTATTCCATGATTTCCTTTTTACTCTCCTAATGGTGATAAACTGAAATTCTTAGTTTCATTGATGTTTTTCATTATGCTAAGTATGTTCTATGTATTATTTAAGAAATACTTTATCCTGATACCATTAAGATATTTTCTAAATAAACTCCTAGAAGTTTTATTATTTAGTCTTTCACATGTAGATCTAAAATCCATCTAGAATTTTTACTTTGTTGTTTATCATATGAGGTATGAGTTCTAATAGATACCCAATTGTCTTGGGATATATTTAAAAGATTCTGCAGTGCTATCTTTTTAAAAACCTCAAGTGTCTGCATGTATGTGGATACATTTCTAGAATTTCCACTATGATCCATAGGTTTATTTATTTTTTCTTGAACCAATACCTCAGTTTTAATTATTGTAACTTTAAACAAATCTTAATATCTGGTTGCATAGATCTTCTCTGTTCTTTTTCAGTATTGTTTTGGATAGTTGTGGTCCTTAGCATATTTGTATGCAAACTGAGGAATTAATTCCTCAGTTTTCACAAACTTCCCTGCCTCCCCACCAAACACAAAGAAACTTAGTGAAATTTTATTTGGAATTACACTGAATCTATATATCAGTTTGTAAAGAATTGTCATCTGTATAATACTGAGTCCTCTAATCTATGAACATGGTATTTTCTCCCATTTACTTAGGTCTTCTTTTATTTTGCTCAATAATATTTAATAGTTTCCTATATATAGGTCTGATACATTTTTAGAGTTTTTTTTTAACACAAAGAATTTGATAACATGATGCTATTGCAGAGCATCAAAAAGAATTTAAAATTTTATTTTTCCAAATGTCTGTTGCTGGTGTGTAGAACTATAACTGACTTTTGTATGTTGACTATGTACTCAGCAACCTTGCTAAACTCACAAATTCGATATTTAATCTGTATTTTTTGTTTGTTTTGTCATGTGATCTGTGCATAATAAAGATTTTAATTATTTTTAAACCAGGCTTAACATTAGTTTTGAAAATGTTTTTTCATTAACCTCAAAGATTGTAGCTGGTCCATTTTCTCTCTCCTCTTATTCTTGTCCTCTAACTTTCCATTTTAAACTTTTCCTTGTATTCCCTATGTCTCATGCTATGTCTTCTCTATTTTCCATATTTTTGTTACTCTGTGCTTTATTCTGAAAATTTCCTTCTATTTCATCTGGCTGTTGACTAATCCTCTCTTTTGTGGCATCAAATATGTTGTTAAATACATCCTAATTTAGGTAATTTTAAATTTCAATTCTAATATCTTCTTTGGGTCTTTTTCAAAACTTTTATTTCCTTTTATCATAGTGTCCAATTCTCAACTTTTTCCTTCACCTTCTCTCTGAGTTTTAGATTTTCTATCTTTGCTTAAATATTAGTCCAGTACTTAAACTAGATTTTAAAAATATTTTGCCCAGCTTTTCAAGTGATCCTTGTTGAAAAGGTTGCCCTGAGTTATTAACCAGCTATCCATTACTGGAGTCAGAGTCAACCATCATCGGACTTTTTAATCTTTTCACAGATGCCTCATTTTAGACACAATGCCTGCCTTTCTGGACCTTTCATGTGGCCAAGGAGATATGGTACATGCCCACTGAGCAGTTACAGAGCAATATAAGACAATCAGTGATTAAATACAAATATGAGTGATATAGACATTACGTGCTTTGGAAATCAAGGGAAGGTAAAACACTCTGTGATAGATTTCTATAGCAGAGAGGATATAAAGAATTTAGAAAAGTGCACAGGAGGGAAGAAGGCCATCTGAGTGGAAATGTCTGAATGGGAGTAAACATAAATCTAAGGCCAATGAGAGAAAAGAACATGGGCAGCTCCTGGATTGGGAGGGTCTTGACCCTCTAGGAGGATCATCCGAAGATTTTGTCACTTCCAGGGGAGGCAGATAAATACGATTTGGAGTTGAAAGTCCATATTAATGAAAATCTTAAAAGTTAAACTGAAGAGTTTGGGGCTTTATTTTGAGAACAATGGCAGGCTATGATAAACTTTGAACCACTGATTTACATAGTAAATGAACTGCAGAGGTCTTCCTGAAAGTGATGGATGGATCTGAGATGAAAAAAATAGAAAAAGAAAAATTGAGCAAGAAAGACTTTGCTTGTCATATATAAGCCCCAGGCCTAAGCAAAGACCATGCCCAATGGTGATAGCAAGAAACAATGGCCAATAAATGAAAATAAAATGCATAAACAAACTGTGGTATATCCATATAATGGAATATTATTCCTAACCCTTGTTCTTTTACTGTTCAAGGAAGAATAAAAAGAGTCCCAAGACTATGATATCTCTCAACAATACCTCAAAAAGACTAGAGGTTTTGATCCAGAAGTAATTAATTTTACAAATAAAAAAATGTGTCGTGTCATTAACTGCACTGAAAGTGTCATAGAGCAGTTCACAGATCTGCTTGGGTAGAAAAAAGTATACACAAATTAAAAACAGAGGACTAAGAATGAAGACTTCAAAAGACCTACAAAATTCAAAAGAGTTTAAATTTAAAAGGAATTATCGGTTCAAGTAAGGTTGTAAGCTTCAGGCACAGTCAGATCAAGGGGCTCAAAAGATGTCAAGATTCAGTCTCTTTCTATACTTGTCGACTCTGCCTTCCTCCTTGTTAACTTCATTCTTAGGTAGGCTCTTTATACATATTGTTCTCCAGTTGTTCTAGGTTTCATTCCTGATTAACCCCTATAGAAAAGAAAAAGGCTTTCTCTCCCAAAAGTTCCAGTAAAAGGACCAAAAGCACTTTCATTGGCCTGGGATGATACTGAACTAATCCCTGAATCAATCACTAAGACCATGCTCTGATTGGCAGGTCTGGGTGACATGCCTGCTCCTGAAGCTGAGTGGTAGGGTCAATCACACATGAACCACATGCAGAGAGGGGAAAAGAAAGTTGCTACATTTAGCAAATGAAAATTCAAGACACACAGTTAAATTTGAATTTCAGATGAGTCATGAATATTGTGTCATATGAGTATGTCTTATGCAACATTGGGGACATATTTACATTAATATATTATTCATTGTGTTTCTCTGAAATTCAGATTTAACTAGGAGCCCTATATTTTATCTGACAATTCCAAAGAAGGTGTTTCTATAAAGGAAAATTGGAATGCCATTAAAGAAGGGGGAATAGGTGCTCAGCAGACAAAAATGCAAATATCTGTGAAGATTGAGCTAAAGAAGACGCCAGTATATCTCTTTATCCTTTTGAAACTCTACCATCCGGGGTATTGTAAAATCTCTTTAGTATAGCCAAGGGATAAACAAATGTCATGCTGACAATATGCCAAATTTGCAATCCTAATATTTAAAGCACTTAGAGAGAGTATAAATTTTTCCAAATTTTGTCAAAGCAGTTCATTCACCGATAAAGTCACTTTCTTTTTCCTGAATGTTAAAATAAAGAGCTTTGTTTCCATAAACCTGAATGTTCCAGGAGGTTTCAATGAAACTAAGTGCATCAATCCCCAAATGTCCATTTAACTAAAGAAGTAATTCACTGAAGTACAAAGAGTCACAAGTAAGTCACAAGTAAGTAAGTGTACCATTCAAAGCTCCCTCAGGCAGAAGTCAGAGGAATGTTTGATCATTATGATCTCTTGATTCCAAATCTGAACCCTGATTTACAAAACATAAAATTTTATTTTGGCCATTTATAGAATCCAATCTACAAAATTAAATCCCAGGTCCACATCATGATTGGAAAAATCAAAATTTATGAGTTTTGTGACTGTAGCACACTTGCATAAAGTGTTTCATAACAAAAACATTTTGCAGAGGGGCAAAATACTCCAAGTGGAATAACCTAAAAGATAAATAAGTGCCCATAGGTGTGCATACATAAAAATTCATATAGAGAAATATTTATTCTTACTTATTTCCTATAGGAATATAAGTATGATTTTAAGGACAGGTGATTTTTACAAATTACAAATCTTCCATGTAGTTGATTTTAAAAAAAGAAGTTTAACCAGGCTTCAGACCCTCCCCTGAGCCACCCTGGACCTTCCCCCAACGTCCACCTACACCCATCCAAGCTCAGTGTGCCTCTCAAGAATCAACGGGAACAGCCAAAAGGAGCGAGGTGGTTGTCTCACATCATGTCAATGCATCTATTTTCCATCCTTATTTGTGGTTGCAGTTTTCCATGTATCATCCTTTCCCTCTCCTCCTTCTCTTTATCTTTCTGCCTTCTCACACTTGTGTTTGTGAAACAACCTTAAGATCTTTTTACAGAAGCAAAGCATAGCAGCTGGGGGCTGTTTGTTTCACATACCTTCTGGTGAGTGCCGCTCCACAAATGTCCAATTTGCACTTCCATCCTGCCAGTCTACAGGGAATTTTCTGCTATTCATTGCTTTATTTGTGGACATTTCTTTGTTGTGTGTGGGTGTATATGTGGGGGTGGGGTTGGTGGGGAGCAACGTGCTCTTTGGTTGTGATAGAGAGACAATGTTTAGTGGTTCAATGGAACCACACCAGCTTTCCTAATAAGAGAATAGATTGGTACTTACTAGAAACAGTCGTTTGCTACAAGGGAAACAACCAACATCTTATTTGCATCTGTGCATATCAACAATGCAATTAGGGCAGACTTCTTAGAGAATTAGATTGAGATGGTAATTAATGAATTGTGCCATGAATTTTAATGTGATCATAGAGAAGTAGATTATTTAGTATTGCCATATTCTCCCACTTTAGAATAAAATGCCCTGGGACCTTTAAATGAAAATTCTGTCAAAATTGCATGGCTACTAGGGAACTTATAAAAGCAGGAACTACTTGCTTAAGATATCTGTAGCTCAAAGGTTCACTACATTAAATCTCTCCAATGGAGGTGTTACTTATGGTGCTTCAATGCAGGGTACATGATGAAATGGAAATGAAGTTTAGAAGTCCAAGCTGAGGAAATTAGGCAAAAGTACTTCCACATTCTAAGCAGAAGTAGTGGGCAGCCCTATCTTATAGTTACTAAAAACTTATCAAAACTCATTAAATAATCATCGCCCCTCATTCCTATTACTCACTTCCATTTAAAAGGGGAATGAAGAGTCCTTGAGTTTGAGCATTATGGACCCAATAGCTGTGACATTTTCCCTTTATCCCACCCAAAGGAGAAAGGTTTAAGAGAACTACCTTAGGAGGGTCTATGTAAGGCCAGACGGGAAACCCCGTGCCTGACTGGACCCTATAGTTGCCGCCATGAGCAAGGAAATAAGTGGCTTGTGTCCCAGGAGCTTGTGTTCCACCTGGTAATTTCACAAGGCCTGAGATTGCCTGAAGCTACAGGTGAAAGCAAGGGCTGAATTGGGAGAATCCTGCACTTGTGCCAGTTGGCTTGGTGGAGTGTGTCTGTCACATTGGCTCAAGCCCTCATGATTGGACCCTGACCAAAAGGGAGGTCAGTAGGGATTAGCAGATACCAGCAGCAAGAGTTTGAGAAACAGGGGATTCCCATGGTCAGCCAAAGAGGTATTGCTCACATCAGGGAATTACACAATGACAAGGTTCCTGTGTGTTTTAAGGGTATCCAGGATTTGTTTTAAGACACAGAGACACACAGAAATGACTGTTATGAAGAAAGAAGTTTATAATACTCACAGATCCCTAGAAACAGGAAGTGTGCCAAGCCACACAAAGGGACCACATGGGGAAGTACCAAGGTCAGTCAGCAGGCAGAGGGAGGAAAGGGAAAATGCGGGTGAGAGCCTTTATTATGGTTTCCACAGGAAGGAACGGGTGAAGGTGGGCAAGCAAGCTTGGGATGGACTAGTTGAATAATTTCAGCAGGGTCTGGGGCATAGGGTCTATCCCTAGTTATCTGGTACCTGTCCCTGGAGAGGTTAGGGCAGGTGGGTAGTAGCTTGGAATATGACAGCCCAAAAAAGAGGTGGTGGGAGTATGGGCTTTGAATTGGTTAGTTTGTATATGAAAGGTGTGCTTCTGGACAATGTGTTTAGTATCTCAAGGAAGTGGCTAATCCTGGGAGGGGTAGTCCTTCCAGGGTCAGCAAAGCCCCAGATGTCAAAGCAACAGGATACAGAAAACAAAAGACATGGGTAATACACTATAGGTGCCCACAAAGACCCCATGTCTGAGCTCCAAGAAGAAGCTGGTATTTTGATGTCTGCTGCACTGGGAGGCTTGATAATGAACCAATGTTAGTCAAGAGAACCACAGCTACACCAGGGGTATAAACCCTTGTCCCTCTCCCCTTAAGTCACTCTCCCCAGATGTGGGAAGGACAACCAGAGTGGCAGATATATGGCCAGCCACTCTTAAAAGATGTAGGGACTCTGCTGGAAAACTGGATTTAGAGCAGTAATGTTCTGAATTACTGAGGTTGTGTATTTAAAATCAGATGTACACTCAACAACTTCTCAGCCTTTGCTCTACATACTTAGTTTATTTAGAGTTATCTATCATTCCAGTTTCTCAATTTTTTACTTTTCATTCTCTTTATTTAGTGTTTAATATATGTCTTGCAATATTTTTTTTTTCCTTTAGTAATGATATGAGATGGCTTTTTTGTGTGTGTGCCCTTAAACATTTGAATATCTTTTTGTTGTCTTCACACAAAAAAATTGTCTAGGTTTTAAATTTGAATCAAAACCATTAATATGGCTACGTTTTTGTGTGTGGAATTTGGTTGTGAAGAGAAGGAAAGCTGAAGACTGTTCTTAATGTCTATTATTTTTTAGGTAATCTGCTTTTCTAACTTGATTCATGTACAGTAGAGCAGGGGTCCCCAACCCCTGGGCCACGGACTGGTACCTGTCTGTGGCCTGTAAGGAACTGGGCCACTCGGCAGGAGGTGAGCGGCAGGCGAGTGAGCCAAGCTTCACCTGCCACTTCCCATCGCTTGCATTACCGCCTGAACCGCCTGCGCCACCACCCAACCGTGGAAAACTTGTCTTCCGCAAAACCGGTCCCTGGTGCCAAAAAGGTTGGGGACAGCTACAGTAGAGTTTTATGTTTTTAATCCTTTTAATTCAAAAAAAAAATCTCTTCTATGTCTTGAAGTGAGTCCATGCTTATTGATTTGGCCTGATACATAATGACGTATTTTGATCAGCTGACTCAAATTTCTTTAATCAGGCAAATGTCTTCTATTAAAATTTTATTTGTTACTTTTATTTCATGGCCTCTGCTTTTTAACTGGAAAATTTTCAGTATTCTTAAATTGACCTCTTTCTATTTTCCATCTCCTCCCTTCCATTTTGTGATTTTTTTTATTGTTTATCGATTAGGAATATGTTCAGATGTAAATAATAGAATACATAGCAAAAATGGATTAAACAAGTAGGATTGCTTGTCTTAAACAACAAGGCCAGAAATAGGCAGCACGCAGCTAGTGCAACAGTTATAAAATAATATCAATGTATTAGGCTCATTCTCTTAGTTCTTTGTCTTTGTGTGGGTGCTGTTGACTCTTAGCTGTAAAATGGTTACTGCAACTATGGGCATCCTAACCGCATTCCAGAGAGGAAATAGAGAGGGGAGAAGAAAAAGACAAAGCAGGCTTTCTCCCAATGATATTCTACCTTTTTATTTGCAATGGATACAGCCCAGAACTACCTCTGTGCCCCCTTGACCAGAACTGGTCACATGCCATGCTCAGCTGGAAGGTGGCTGGGAAAGGGGGTTGTGAATGGGGTGGGTCAGCCACCAGAGCCACCTGCTCCAGTCTTCATGCACTCCCCCTTCATCCTGGGAGAGATTTGCAAGTTAGTCTTTTATGTAGCCAAGCCAGCTTTCTAAAACCAACTCTGTTTGTGTCCCCAATGCAGATTTTAATTCTGTGATTTTTCTTTCTGGTTTCCATTTTTGCTTTTTAATTTTGGTTTAGTTTTTTGGTATTTCAAGCATCTGCATTTCTATTTCATTCTGTGTGTCAGCCTAACTTTTACAACCTTATTCTGATCTCTCCTTATGATTTCCTTTTTTGTTGTTATTTTTCTATGCAGACCATGATTTTGCCTATCTTGTTGAAAACAAGAAGTCTATTTTTTTTTATTTCTTGTAATAAACCATTTATAGTGATGCAATTTCCTCTGAGGCTTTCATATAAAACTCGACATTTTTTATGCCAAGGATATTTTTCCCCAAAGGCTGCATGCTATTAATTTTTATTTTTTTAATTCACTCTTGATTAAGGATGAATCTACATATATAAATCCATATATATCCCTTGTTTGCCTTTTCCCCTGCTCCTAATGTCCACTTCAATGCTTATAGATCAGCCTTATTCTCAGACTTCATGTAGTGCATGAGTTGATGAATTAACAATTGATTTCCCCCTCCCCCAATCCAATTTCCACTATCCATTAGCATTTATCTGTTGGTCTGAGGTGGGAACATCTATGCTTCTACTTCTCAGTTTTCAAGTATAAGATGAATTTATGTTTAGTACAATTACAGCAATGCCTGACACATGGTTAGATCTCAATATATATAATATCACCATTATCATCATCATCATCATTAGAGGGAAGACTCATGTTCATCCACAGACACGAATGTAAACTCCCACACTGAGATAAAAGGAATGAACACCATCTCATGAGAGCATATAACAAAGGAACCTGACCTAGCCAGGGAGAAGGCAGAGGAAAGAGACTGTGGTTGTGTTACAGAAGGCTTACCCAAGGGAGCAATGTTTAAGCCGAGCTGAGAGAGATTATATATCAGTCAGGAGTATTTTGTTTGTCAGCAGATTTCTAGCAAACAGATTTAAATAAAAAGTCACTGATTGATTCAAGGAATTGAGAACTCCAAGCTAGGCAGTCTTCAAGCTGGATCCAGGTAATTTGTCTCTCTGTCATCTGATTCTGCTATCTTCTGTGTTGGTTTAATTTTCCAAAAGACTCCAGAATTCTCAGAAAGACCAAAAGCAGCTCCATGCCCACTTTCTACCATGTTTGTTACCCAAAAAAGATGACTTCTCATTCCCAATGATTCCAATGCAAGTCTCAGAAATAAGTCCTGTGCCCTTCCCGGCATGAATTGCTGAGACCAGAGAAAAAGAATGTCTTGAGTGGCCAGGTCTGAGCCCTGTTCCTTTACCTGAACCAAGGAATGACTGAGAGGGAGAGAGAGCTCCCTTAAGAAAAAGAGAAATTATTACTGAAGAAAGAAATGGGTTCTGGGCAAGCAAAAGCAACAGCTGTAATACAAATAATGAAATCCGTATGTTTGGAAGATCACTTCATGCAAAGGAACAATGCATGCAGAACAGCAAAGACCAGTGTCCAGGCTTCATTGTCCGCTGACTCTTTTTGTGTGTCTCTACTTTCAGTACCTTCAGTGTAGTGTCTGTTGAGGGCTGTGGTCTTTGAGTGGTAGTATAAAAAGGAGTACCAGATCTGGCCATATCTGAACACCCCTGAGCAAGTGCAGTGTTTGTAATTTGAATACATCCTATGTCTCCAAGACAGGGTCGAACAATGAGGAGAAGCCCTTCCTCTCATGGAAACTGTTCAGTTACATGATTTTATTTCAGAGGGTAAAGTGTCCATGGGACACTGATTATGTTCAGCAAATCCACTCAAACCAGCTTTTAAAAATGTGAAAGAGAGGGGCTTCCCTGGTGGTGCAGTGGTTGAGAGTCCGCCTGCCGATGCAGGGGACACGGGTTCGTGCCCCGGTCCGGGAGGATCCCACATGCCGTGGAGAGGCTGGGCCCGTGAGCCATGGCCGCTGGGCCTGCGCGTCCGGAGCCTGTGCTCCGCAATGGGAGAGGGCACAGCAGTGAGAGGCCCGCATACCGCAAAGAAAAAAAAAAATGTGAAAGAGGAACTAATTAATTCTGTAATTAAAGGAAATTCCTCTCAGACTCCCATAAAGTGCTGACTTCAGTTTCTAGTGTTATGAGGTTTTATCTTGAATTTCTAAATTGAGAGATGTGAGAGGCTATTTTCAGGGACTAGATAAAATAGCCCGATACTATTTTATCCCTGCTGATGGTACAAGATATACTAGAGAAGTAGTCAGCTCTGGGTGGCCAGTTGGTTATCATGCTTGTTAGAGGAAAGCTTGCTTCTGGACTGGCACAATACTGACAGGACTTCTACTTGGCATAGGTTGGTGGGCTGGTAGAAGGAAAGTTAATCACTGGGTCAACAGTTAGGATGGATTCAGCCCTTGGATGCCCCTCTTGCCCTAAAACTCTCTGTCTCCATTATTCTATATTTAAAAGAATTTGTAAAATGGTGACTAATGAATTCAGCCTGTGGATAAATCGATTGACCTGCTTTGTGCATGGCACACTGCCTCCCGTTTGTTACTTATTTGATGAGAATAGAGAAAGAAAGGATAATTTATAAAACAAATGAATATGTTAAGTTAAAGTAAATAAACAAGGAGTCCTTTAGACTGAGGTGGCTCTAGTGCCTTGGTAACCTAAGTATCGAAACCAAAACCCAAGCCGGAGTCAACTCCTATAAAGGCACTCGTATCTAAAAAAGCCCCTAAATTTAGGAACAACCGATCACAGATCGCCAACTAGGCTTTCCAAAATTAGGCAACTGCTGAAGCTATAGCCTACCAAATAATGTCCCCACTTTGCTTCCTTTCTCCTAGCTCCTGTGGGTGGAGTGCTCTGGAGCACTTCAGTTTGGCACTGCCCAATTTGAATCCATCCTTGCTCAAACTCTTGAAAATTTCAGTGTGCCTTAGTTTATCTTTTAGCGGTTACAATTGTCAAGTTATTGTGCAAATAATTTTTAAAAAGCAGATGCTATAAAATTTTCTGCAGGTCACAGAAATTACCAACTCTTCCTGAAGGATTCCACCCAAATGGGTCCATTTAAGACAGAGAGAACTCATCAGAAAGTAGATGGTGTGGAGTCTTTTAAGTCCAAGGGAACTGCTTAAGAGAAGTTATCAAAGACTGAAGGTCTATGCTGTGCCTCATGGAATGAGAACGGTGCCATTTGACAGCAGTAGAGGCTCAGGGTAGGTAACCATGGTAACTGAAGCTGGAGACATGGGATCCAAATGTCAGATCTGCATGAGGGGCAATGTGGAAACGACTTGCAAGTTGTAAACCTCTCTACACAGTCCCATATTGTTGTACATATCTATTCCACCTGGTTAGTGAAGGAACCTATACTCTTTTCATCCTCTCAGTGATAAACAGTGATAGGCTGTGTTCTCTTTTTTTGTTTATAACTTACTATAAAAGTACATTTATAATGCAAACTAAAGAGGCACTAACTAACCCTGAGTATCAATACTAACCATGTGTTGGGCACTGACCAAAAGAATACATATAATTACTCACTTAGCAGTCACCAAAATATTTAGGGCAGAATCATTATACTTATTTCACAAAGGAAAGACTCAAAAAGCTCCAAGTACATCATTAATTTGCCCTAAATAACATAGTAAATAGCAAGCATGAAGGAAAGGGGTACTGTATATTTGGCAAGTGGAAAATGAAACAGAAGAGTTAGAATAAAAAAAAAAAAAACAGAGCCAAGGACTTTCAGAACAAGCATTATTTAAAGTATTACTATGATAGATTTAAACTTCTAAACTCAGTGATCTAGAACTCAGAGGATATACACAGATTTATTGCTAATTTTTAATTAATTTATTGATTGATATTTTTGGTATTGACTCTACATCATTCAACCCTGAAGACGGCTGGGTAGAATAAAAGGAATGTCACTAGGCACTATGGTCATTGCTGCCCAGAGTGGGCTGTGCTGGTCCCAACCCATGGCTGCAGGCAGGGCCTCTTCCCCTATGTAATCCTATCAGAACTTATTTTGTTTATCAATAGCGATATCCATGATTCTTAAATATCAAATATTCACTATATCCAAGAAGCAAATATCTGATCCAAAACGTAACGCAGATAATTACCGAATCAGATATCCCTGGGAAGGAATTATTTTTAAACAACCATAGTTATTTTTATTACACGGACATTTAGTCTCTCTCTTTGCCATGTTTAACTTCAAAAGAGAGACGGTAGGATCAAAAGAAAAATGTAGTATGGGTTCCATGACAGCTTAAAAGAGATTTTAACAATTCAGGATATAAAGTAAAACCAGAATCACTTTAGGAGCTTAGTCTTACCTGGAAGTTATGTGGAGACACCACTGCTGTCGTTTTTAATAATGGAAGAGAGACTCAGAGATTTTTCCCCTTTTCTTTTTTCCTTTTTCACGGGAAAATGGTTTTATAAGCTGCAAATAGTATCAATACCTGAAATGTACTTAAACATTCCTGAGACATGTACTAGTCAGAAAACTTCACTACGTACTGTATTTTTCCATCTGTAGAATTAATTCAGCAGGGTTCTGTGATCTGCAGTCCTACTGAATATCTTCTTGTGCTATTCCAGTCAGTAGGGCATGATGAAAAAATGGTTGAAAAACTATACAGATTAGATTACATATCTAATTTTTATGACAAAACTCTAAAACAAGTTTTTAATTCCTGAATCCTCTCTGTGAATTCCCCCCTTTCTCCCCCGTATCATTTACTGAATCGCTCTCTCTACGTATCTCATTTCCTGTTCTTGCTTGCTTTGGTTATGCGTCATTTCTCACCACTTTCTCACTCAATGTACTTTCTTTATTTCTACCCTTTCCTTTTTGCCATTTCTCCCTTCCTTTGATTCTTCCACTATTCATCCTTCACTCTAATGAGCAGACCATTACATATAATTTACCTATATTTAAAATACTGACTTTATGAAATAAGCATTCTGGTCCTGACTTTATTTTCCATATTAAGTGAATTGAAAATCTTACATTCTCTACTAAAACAAAACAGAACAAAACAAAACCTCAATATCAACTTACTTTAGAGAGTGAGAGAGAAAGAAAGAGAGGAAGAGAGAGAGGGACTCTGTGTGTGTGTGTGTGTGTGTGTGGTGTGTAAGAAAGCACCTAATGACTTTTTCCCATTGGATTATTTTTCCCAAGGACAGAGGATGGTAAGCAGGTGGAGAGGGAGAGAGGGAGAGAGAGATTAAACTCAGCAGAATATCATGCCCATCTTATACCAGTATTTTAAAAATACATGCTAGATTTTGGCAGATTTGGGGAGTGCTCAGTTTTCCAGTCACACATTAAGCAGTGTGTTGTAATTGATGATGGTCTGATTTTCACCAGTTTTCTCTCCATTTGAAAGTTTTCCCTTTTTCTTTTGATTCTTTATGCTCAGGTATTAAGACTATCTCAATTACACCATGATTCAAATTATACTATAAGCCATTGTGTATCAAAACTATTCTGAACATAAATTAACAGAATAGTTATTTAACACATGCATTGAGATTTAACAAAACTTTATGCATTAAGGTTAATTTTTCAAAGTATGGTAAATTTTTAATTTATGCTTTAATACTGAAGCAACTGTATTACAGCTAATGAGATTAAATGTGTGCTATTAAATAATTACCAAAATATATTTTGCTTTTTAGCAAAAAACAGACATATATATATCAGTTTCTACATTTAAAGCCTCTATATAACAGAAAGGAATTTCACTTTTAGTAAAAACTAATCTCTAAAATTTTACAATAGTACTTCTGGTGTGTGTATATATATGTGTGTGTATATGTAGTCCACATAGATATAAGACTGATATAATTTTTAATTCCCAACGCATCATTAAAATTATATATGTTAAACATTTTGACAACTATCTTAATCCTGCTTAATGCAAAACACAATTTGAGAAGTACATCTGAAAATCTTATTATTTTTTGTTCCCCATATTTCATGTTAACTCATGAAGGAAATCAAATTGTCAGTTAAATCAGATGCATAAAATTTGATAAAAGTCATTCCCACTTTTGGCAGTAAATTTCTGAGTGTGGCATACATTTTGGAAAGTTTGGCTCATTTCTGTTTCCTCCTCACAATGTGTAGATTGTGTGGTCAAATTTCTTAGTGCTCCAGCTTTGTTTCTGACACCTTCCACAGGTTCAGAGGTGTGCTTCCTTCCTGCTGGTCTCAATCCAAGAGAAGTCTGCCCTTCTGCAGCTGGGTCCTCACTGCCCTGCTGCCCTCATATGGGCTGTTTCAGCAGCCAGTTTTATCTCCTTTCTTAGTCCATACTCTGCTCCCTCTTATACTTCTTTCATCATGTCCCTTCCTGTTACCAACAAAAATGCTACCAAAATGCCTCTTCTTTCACTATAGATGGGTCTGTAGCCGGCACCAGCCTCCTTCAGTCCCTTGCAGAATTCTCTACCATGTCAAATTGCAGAAGTTAACACAAATTGGGAGCTTATGCCGTGGCAATTACTGAGTGAGGTACTTCATAAAGCTAGGAGGTAGATGCATTTGTTATTCCTCTTTTATAAATGAAAACACTAAGCCTTAGAAGAGCATATGGTTAGTAAGCAGTGGAGCTAAGATTCAACTGCAGAAGCAAGATATTCTCTGTTCTGTTAAATTATTTTCTTAACTGAACTAAATATATTGCTTCTTATTAAAAATAATGCTAATGATAATAATAATTAGAGTAGGGCAATGGTTGTGAAAGGTCTGTGAGTATTATAAAACATTCTACCAATGTAGGATATGAGAAAATAATATTTTTTAGTGTTCAAGCCATTTTATTTCACCTCATTTAACTACTTTCAGAAAATTATGCTGATTGTTCTAATAATCTGACTAATTGAAAGCGTTCTGTATAAACCATATATGGGTTCTCAATTTCAAAGAGTTAGAAAAGCAAAAGTTTATTCCTTTCCAGGGCAACTTTAATGGGATGGCCTCTTTCTTTGGCAGATGAGGAAGATCTTACAGGGACTTAAGGTCATAAGCTTGCAAACTACTTAACTATATTATTGTACAATAAGCATGCATTAATCAGGCAGCACCCATAATCAACATGAAAGAATTAAAACAGCTTTTACTATTAAAGCATTACTATTGATTTATATAAACATGAAAATAATATTCCTTCTAGGCCCATTACACAGGTAATAATAACCATTCATTTAATTAATACTGACTCACAGTGAAAAATTCAATCTGAGTACTTATAACATCCACATTAAAATCAAGAAGGTTCATTAGAATTAATACCACAATAAATATAAAATGAATTAGTAATGATTACACCATTATTTTAAAGCATTCCTATTTGTACTCCTGTATTTACTTTAATCACCATGGCTCTAAATAGCAATTAACAAAAGCTGGGCTGGGCATTTTTGTGTAGAAATAACAAGGCATATAAATGCGACCCAGTGCAAGCCCTGCGCGTTTTTATCTGACCTCCTGCGTCAACACACCCAAGAGTATGGGAGTTTACTTTACATATTCTATACAACATTGGTGAGGAAAATAAAATCATTCTACAGTTTGGTTTCCTCCCCGTTTTTGTTTTTAAACATCTTTATTGGAGTATAATTGCTTTACAATGGTGTGTTAGTTTCTGCTTTATAACAAGGTGAATCAGTTATACATATACATATGTCCCCATATCTCTTCCCTCTTGCGTCTCCATCCCTCCCACACTCCCTATCCCACCCCTCTAGGTGCTCACAAAGCACCGAACAGATCTCCCTGTGCTATGGGGCTGCTTCCCACTAACTATCTATTTTACGTTTGGTAGTGTATATATGTCCATGCGACTCTTTCACTTTGTCTCAGCTTGCCCTTCCCCCTTCCCATATCCTCAAGTCTATTCTCTAATAGGTCTGTGTCTTTATTCCCATCTTGCCCCTAGGTTCTTCATGACCTTTTTTTTTTTTTTAGATTCCACATATATGTGTTAGCATACGGTATTTGTTTTTCTCTTTCTGACTTACTTCACTCTGTATGACAGACTCTAGGTCCATCCACCTCACTACAAATAACTCAATTTCGTTTCTCTTTATAGCTGAGTAATATTCTATTGTATATATGTGCCACATCTTCTTTATCCATTCATCTGTTAATGGACACTTAGGTTGCTTCCTTGCCCTGGCTATTGTAAATAGAGTTGCAATGAACATTGTGGTACATGACTCTTTTTGAATTATGGTTTTCTCAGGGTATATGCCCAGTAGTGGGATTGCTCGGTCATATGGTAGTCCTATTTTTAGTTATTTAAGGAACCTTCATACAGTTCTCCATAGTGGTGGTATCAATTTACATAACCACCAACAGTGCAAGAGGGTTCCCTTTTCTCCACACCCTCTCCAGCATTTATAGTTTGTAGATTTTTTGATGATGGCCATTCAGACAGGTGTGAGATGATATCTCATTGTAGTTTTGATTTGTATTTCTCTAATGATTAATGATGTTGAGCATTCTTTCATGTGTTCGTTGGCAATCTGAATATCTTCTTTGGAGAAATGTCTATTTAGGTCTTCTACACATTTTTGGATTGGGTTGTTTGTTTTTTTCATATTGAGCTGCATGTGCTGCTTGCATATTTTGGAGATTAATCCTTTGTCAGTTGCTTCATTTGCAAATATTTTCTCCCATTCTGAGGGTTATCTTTTTGTCTTGTTTACGGTTTCCTTTGCTATGCAAAAGCTTTGAAGTTTCATTAGGTCCCATTTCTTTACTTTTGTTTTTATTTCCATTTCTCTAGTAGGTGGGTCAAAAAGGTTCTTTCTGTGATTTATGTCATAGAGTGTTCTGCTTAGGTTTTCCTCTAAGAGTTTTATAGTGTCTGCCCTTACATTTAGGTTTTTAATCCATGTTGAGTTTATTTTGTGTATGGTGTTTCTTAGGGAGTGTTCTAATTTCATTCTTTTACATGTAGGTGTCCAGTTTCCCCAGCACAAATTATTGAAGAGGCTATCTTTTTGCAGCTATATATTCTTGCCTCCTTTCTCATAGATGAGTTGACCATTGGTGTATGGGTTTAACTCTGGGCTTCTATCCTGTGCCATTTATCTACGTTTCTGTTTTTGTGCCATACCATACTGCCTTGATTACTGCAGCTTTGTAGTATAGTCTGAAGTCAGGGAGCCTGATTCCTCCATCTCTGTTTTTATTTCTCAAGATTGCTTTGGCTATTTGGGGTCTTTTGTGTTTCCATACAAATTGTGAATTTTTTTGTTCTAGCTCTGTGAAAAATGCCAGTGGTAGTTTAACAGGGATTGCATTGAATCCGTAGATTGCTATGGGTAGTATAGTCATTTTCACAATGTTGATTCTTCCAATCCAAGAACATGGTATATCTTTCCATCTATTGGTATCATCTTTAATTTCTTTCATTAGTGTCATAATTTTCTGCATACAAGTCTTTTATCTCCTTAGGTAGGTTTATTCCTAGATATTTTATTCTTTTTGTTGCAATGGCAAATGGGAGTGTTTTCTTAATTTCACTTTTAGATTTTTCATCATTAGTGTATAGGAATGCAAGAGACATCTGTGCATTAATTTTGTATCCTGCTAGTTTACCAAATTCATTGATTAGCTGTAGTAGTTTTCTGGTAGCATCTTTAGGGTTCTCTATGTATAGGATCATGTCATCTGCAAACAGTGACAGCTTTACTTCTTCTTTTCCGATTTAAATTCTTTTTATTTATTTTTTTTCTTCTCTGATTGCTGTGGCTAAACCTTCCAAAACTATGTTGAATAATAGTGGTGAGAGTGGGTAACCTTGTCTTGTTCCTGATCTTAGAGGAAATGATTTCACTTTTTCACCACTGAGGACAATGTTGGCTGTGGGTTTGTCATATATGGCCTTTATTATGTTGAGAAAAGTTCCCTCTATGCCTACTTTCTGCAGGGTTTTTATCATAAATGGGTGTTGAATTTTGTCAAAAGCTTTCTCTGCATCTGTTGAGATGATCATATGTTTTTTCTCCTTCAGTCTGTTAATATGGTGTATCACATTGATTGATCAGCATATACTGAAGAATCCTTGCATTCCTGGAATAAACCCCACGTGATCATGGTTTATGATCCTTTTAATGTGCTGTTGGATTCTTTTTGATAGTATTTTGTTGAGGATTTTTGCATCTATGTTCATCAGTGATATTGGCCTGTAGTTTTCTTTCTTTGTGACATCTTTGTCTGGTTTCGGTATGAAGGTGATTGTGGCCTCATAGAATGAGTTTGGGGGTGTTTTTCCCTCTGCTATATATTGGAAGAGTTTAAGATGGATAGGTGTAAGCTCTTCTCTAAATGTTTGAAAGCATTCACCTGTGAAGCCATCTGGTCCTAGCTTTTGTTTTTTGGAAGATTTTTAATCCCAGTTTCAATTTCAGTGCTTGTGATTGGTCTGTTCATATTTTCTATTTCTTCCTGGTTCAGTCTAGGAAGGTTGTACATTTCTAAGAATTTGTCCATTTCTTCCACGTTGTCCATTTTATTGACATATGGTTGCTTGTAGTAATCTCTCATGATCCTTTGTATTTCTGCAATGTCTGTTGTTACCTCTCCTTTTTCATTTCTAATTCTATTGATTTGAGTCTTCTCTCTTTTTTTATGGTTGAGTCTGGCTAATGGTTTATCAATTTTGTTTATCTCCTCAAAGAACCAGCTTTTAGTTTTATTGATCTTTGCTATTGTTTCCTTAATTTCTTTTTCATTTATTTCTGATCTGTTCTTTATGATTTCTTTCCTTCTGCTAACTTTGATGTTTTTTTTCTTTTTTTTCTCAGTTGCTTTAGGTGTAAGGTTAGGTTGTCTATTTGAGATGATTCTTGTTTCTTAAGGTAGGATTGTATTGTTATAAATGTCCCTCTTAGAACTGCCTTTGCTGCATCCCATAGGTTTTGTGGCATTGTGTTTTCAATGTCATTTGTTTCTATGTATTTTTTGATTTCCTCTTTGGTTTCTTCAGTTATCTTTTGGTTATTAAGTAGTGTATTTTTTAGCCTCTGTGTGTTTATATATTTTCCAGATTTTTTCCTGTTATTGATATCTAGTCTCATAGTGTGGTCAGAAAAGATACTTGATACGATTTCAATTTTCTTAAATTTACCAAAGGTTGGTTTGTGACCCATGATATGATCTATCCTGGAGAATGTTCCATGAGCACTTGAGAAGAAAGTGTATTCTGTTGTTTTTGGATGGAATGTCCTATAAATATCTATTAGGTCCATCTTGTTTAATGTATCATTTAAAGCTTGTGTTTCCTAATTTATTGTCATTTTGGATGTTCTGTTCATTGGTGAAAGTGGGCTGTTAAAGTCTCCTACTATGATTGTATTACTGTCTATTTCCTCTTTTATGGCTGTTAGTATTTGCCTTATGTATTGAGGTGCTCCTATGTTGGGTGCATAAATATTTACAATTGTTATGTTTTCTTCTTGGATTGATTCCTTGATCATTATGTAGTGTCCTTCTTTGTGTCTTGTAATAGTGTTTATTTTAAAGTCTATTTTGTCTGATATGAGAATTGCCCCTCCAACATTCTTTTCATTTCCATTTTCATGGAATATTTTTTTCCATCCCCTCACTTTCAGTCTGTATGTGTCCCTAGGTCTGAGGTGGGTCTCTTGTAGACAGTATATATATGGGTCTTGTTTTTGTATCCATTCAGCCAGTCTATGTATTTTGGTTGGAGCATTTAATTTAATCCATTTATATTTAAGGTAATTATCGATATGTATGTTCCTATTACCATTTTCTTAATTGGTTAGGGTTTGTTATTGTAGGTCTTTTCCTTCTGTTCTGTTTCCTGCCTAGTGAAGTTCCTTTACAATTTGTTGTAAAGCTGGTTTGGTGGTGCTGAATTCTCTTAGCTTTTGTTTGTCTGTAAAGCTTTTAATTTCTCTGTCAAATCTGAATGAGATCCTTGCTTGGTAGGGTAATCTTGATTGTAGGTGTTTCTCCTTCATCACCTTAAATATATCCTGCCACTCCCTCTGGCTTGCAGAATGTCTGCTGAAAGATCAGCTCTTAACCTTATGGGGATACCCTCATATGTTATTTGTTGTTTTTCCCCTGCTGCTTTTAATATTTTTTCTTTGTATTTAATTTTTGATAGTTTGATTAATATGTCTCTTAGAGTGTTTCTTCTTGGATTTATCCTTATGGGACTCTGTGCTTCCTGGACTTGATTAACTATTTCCTTTCCCATATTAAGAAAGTTTTGAACTATAATCTCTTCAAATATTTTCTCTGTCCCTCTCTTTTTCTCTTCTTCTTCTGGGACCCCTATAATTCCATTGTTGGTGTGTTTAATGTTATCCCAGAGATCTCTGAGACTGTCCTCAATTCTTTTCATTCTTTTTCTTTATTCTGCTCTGCAGTTGTTATTTCCACTATTTTATCTTCCAGGTCACTTATCTGTTTTCTGCCTCGGTTATTCTGCTATTGATTCCTTCTAGAGAATTTTTAATGTCATTTATTGTGTTGTTCATCACTTTTTGCTCTTTAGTTCTTCTAGGTCCTTGTTAACATTTTCTTGTATTTTTTCCATTCTATTTCCAAGATTTTAGATCATCTTTACTATCATTATTCTGAATTCTTGTTCAGGTAGACTGCCTATTTCCTCTTCATTTGTTAGTTCTGGTGTGGTTTTGCCTTGCTCCTACATCTGCTGTGTTTCTCTGTCTTCTCCTTTTGCTTAACTTACTGTGTTTGGGGTCTCCTTTACACAGGCTACAGGTTCATAGTTCCCGTTGTCGTTGGTGTCTGTCCCCAGTGGCTAAGGTTGGTTCAGTGGGTTGTGTAGGCTTCCTGGTGGAGGGGACTAGTGCCTGTGTTCTGGTGGTTGAGGCTGCATCTTGTCTTTCTGGTGGGCAGGTCCACGTCTGGTGGTGTGTTTTGGGGTGTCTGTGGCCTTATTATGATTTTGGGCAGCCTCTCTGCTAATGGATGTGGTTGTGTTCCTGTCTTGCTAGTTGTTTGGCATAGGTTGTCCAGCACTGTATCTTGCTGGTCGTTGAGTGAAGCTGGGTGTTGGTGTTGAGATGGAGATCTCTGGGAGATTTTCACCAGTTGATATTACATGGAGCTGGGAGGTCTCTTGTGGACCAGTGTCCTGAACTTGGCTCTCCCACCTCAGAGGCACAGCCCTGAAGCCTGGCTGGAGCACCAAGAGCCTGTCATCCACATGGCTCAGCATAAAAGGGAGAAAAAAAGGAAAGTAAGAAAGAAAGAAGAAGATAAAATAAAATAAAGAAATTTAAAATAAAATAAAATTAATAAAATAAAAACAATTATTAAAAAATATTAAGTAATAAAAAGAAAAGAAAGAAGGAAGAGAGCAACCAAACCAAAAAAACAAATCCACCAATGATAACAAGTACTAAAAAGTATACTAAAAAAAAAAAAAAAAGCAGAAAAAACAAAAACAACCAAAAAAAAACCATACAGACAGAACTCTAGGACAAATGGTGAAAGCAAAGCTATACAGACAAAATCACACACAGAAACATACACATACACACTCACAAAAAGAGAAAAAGGGAAATATATATATATATATATATATATATATATATATATATATATATATTATATAGTTGCTCCCAAAGTCCACCTCCTCGATTTGGGATGGTTCGTTGTCTATTCATGTATTCCACAGATGCAGGGTACATCAAGTTGATTGTGAAGATTCAGTCCGCTGCTTGAGAGGCTGCTGGGAGAAATTTCTCTTTCTCTTCTTCGTTTGCACAGCTCCAGGGGTTCAGCTTTGGATTTGTCCCTGCATGTCCTCTGCATGTAGGGTGTCTGTTCCTCACTCAGAGAGAACGGGGTTAAAGGAGCAGCTGATTCGGGGGCTTTGGCTCACTCAGGCCGGGGGGAGGGAGGGGTATGCATTTTGGGGTAGAGCCTGCGGCGGCAGAGGCCAGCATAACGTTCCACCAGCCTGAGGCGCACCGTGTGTTGTCCCGGGGAAGTTGTCCCTAGATCACGGGACCCTGGCAGTGGTGGGCTGCACAGGCTCCTGGGGGGGGACGGTGTGGTTAGGGACCTGTGCTTGCACACAGGCTTCTTGGTGGCTGCAGCAGCAGCCTTAGCGTCTCATGCCCGTCTCTGGGGTCCGCGCTGTTAGCCACAGCTCGCGCCTGTCTCTGGAGCTCCTTTAAGCAGAGCTCTTAATCCCCTCTCCTTGCGCACCAGGAAACAAACAGGCAAGAAATAGTCTCTTGCCTCTTTGGCAGCTCCAGCCTTTTTCCCGGACTCCCTCCCGGCTAGCCGTGGTGCACTAACCCCTTCAGGCTGTGTTCACGCAGCCAACCCCAGTCCTCTTCCTGGGATCTAAGCTCCGAAGCCTGAGCCTCAGCTCCCAGCCCCGCCCACCCCGGCGGGTGAGCAGACAAGCCTCTCGGGCTGGTGAGTGCTGGTCTGCACTGATCCTCTGTGCGGCAATCTCTCCACTTTGCCCTCTGCACCCCCGTTGCTGTGCTCTCCTCCGTGGCTCCGAAGCTTCCACCCTCCGCCACCCGCAGTCTCCACCCACGAAGGGGCTTCCTAGTGTGTGGAAACCTTTCCTCCTTCACAGCTCCCTCCCACTGGTGCAGGTCCCGTCCCTATTCTTTTGTCTCTGTTTTTTCTTTTTTCTTTTGCCCTACCCAGGTACGTGGGGAGTTTCTTGCTTTTTGGGAGGTCTGAGGTCTTCTCCCGGTGTTCAGTAGGTGTTCTGTAGGAGTTGTTCCACATGTAGATGTATTTCCAATGTATTTGTGGGGAGGAAGGTGATCTCCATGTCTTACTCTTCCACCATCTTGAAGCTCTGCCCTTCCTCCCTGGTTTTAAATGTTCATTCTTTCTCAGTAGCCACATTCTGATTCAAGATGTTAGCAGAGTGCCCAGCATATAGTAGAAATATCATAAATATTTCTTACATAATTTATGTGCCCCCATAATATATACTGGTCTGGAAGCACTCTGTTTACACATGGATGTTTAATTTTAGTGTTGATTACAAAGAATTTGTCATTGACTAGCTGTATATGCAACCAAACTGGACAGGTGTTATTTAGTATAAGAAAAGGGGGAGAAGGGATAAACTGCCCTGTGCCTGCCAGCTGCCCCTACTGAACTTGGATAAGGAATATAATAAATTACCTTTTTTTGAAAAATGGGTCATTCAGGAGGGAAATTAAGGAAAGAAACTATAAAGACCTTCTTTTCATTCTCTCTATTCCCATTTTTCTTGGCTGAATCATGACATTTCAAGATGTTAGGAAGCTGTTTGCCTCAACAGGAGTAGCTCAGATGCAAAAAGACAAAGAGGAAAAGAAACTACACCAACAAAACTCTCCTATCCACCTTGAATCTCCCTGCTAGTGAAGGGTATCTCCATACTGGCTCTTGCAGAATCTTAAGTACTGATCATATTTGAATTGGAGAATGTGGAATAGAATGGAAACTAGTTAAGTTACTGTTAATTGTTTTAAACATTATCTGAATGGATAAAGAAGATGCGGTGTGTATATATGTATATATTGAACTATCATTCAGCCATAAAAAAAGAATGAAATTCAGCCGTTTGCAGCAGCATGGATGGACCTAGGTAATATTATGCTAAGTGAAGTAATTCAGAAAGACAAAACCACATGAAATCACTTATATGTGGAATCTAAAATATGATAGAAATGAACCTATTTACAAAACAGAAACAGACTCACAGTTGTAGAAAACAAACTAGTGGTTACCAGTGGGGAATGGCAATTTAGAGGTATGGGATTAAAAGATACAAACTACTATGTATAAAATAGATAAACAGCAAGGATATATTGTATAGCACAGTGAAATATAGCCATTATCTTGTCATAACTTTTATGGAGTACAATATGTAAAAATACTGAATTACTATACTATACATCTGAAACCAATATAATATTGTAAGTCAGCTTTACTTCAAAAAACTATTTATTATCTTTATTCACTCATAAGTTCTGGGTAGTCAGAAGTCTATCATTTCACATACTATTGACAATGTGATAAAGGAGGAATTCCTCCAAAAGAATGTCACAAAGCCCTCAGCACATTGGAGGGGAAACCATGGGTATGTTTTTGATACATGGGAGAGGATGCTTCTACCTGGAAGTTTGGTTCTGTTTGGGGTTTGGAGGCTGCGTGATGAGTTCTGTCGATTATCAAAGTTCTGCTCCACACTTGCCATCGAAGTCATCTGCCTTTGCTTTTAGTTGCTTTAATTCTTTGTTCTCCCCAGCTATGTGACTATTTGTCCATCAGAGAAGCTAGGGATTTGCTGATGCTGGAAAGAGTGACTGCGTTTCAAGACACTGAGCCCTGAAAACCAGAGACGCGATAAGCAAGATCGCATTTATTTAAAAGATAAACAGTAAATCCAGGTAGAGAAACAAAACACAATTTATTATCCTGTTGATCACTAAGAGACTAATGCCTTTCCCTTTCCTAAAGACATTTATCCAATACGCTTTGTATGCACCACAGCAACAATCTGTAACCCACTTACAGAAGTGTCACCAATACAGTGTTCGATACCAGTGTTTGAAAATGGTGTCATTTCTAAGGGGAGGCAGCTTATGCAGTTCTCAGACTGGCATCAAACCACATCAGGTTCTCTTCCATCTCCAGCCTGAGGCCATTCTCTTCCTCTGAAGGAGAAAGGAGGCTATTCTCAGCATTGAAGAAGAAAATTCAGAGTGTTCCTCCCTTTCTATACCTCCAGGTCAACACTCTAATCTGACCTAAGAAGAATCCACCATTTTTTGCACACCTACTTTGTGCCAGGGTCCTTACATAAACTTTTGTTATATCTTCATAATGACTTTCTAATGCATGAGCATACCCATTTATAGATGAGATTCTATGTAAATAACTCATCAAACAGATTATTACTGTACATTGCAAAGATAAAACAACCTTTAAATGGGTGCCTCCACCCCCAAAAAACCTCTGGCTATTTAGTCATGAAATTCCATAACTAAAGGAAGTTCACAAACTGAAGAGTGAAGATTAAAATACAAGGCGATGGTTACACAGACACCACCACGAATCTCAGAGCCACCTCTGCGGGCACCCGTGGGAGGTTATTTGTAAGGACATTGTATCCTAGCCCTGCATGTGAAGTGGGTGGACTCTTCTCACCATACTTGTCAAAAATATTTTATTAAACACCAGGTCTAAATACAGAATACTGTGCTAGGTACTGTAGGGGTTTTAAGGCTTTATCTCTAATATGTGAGAACACAGGCTTTTCTCTCTCATTTTGGATCAAGCTATTGCCTCTTTTCAATTTGCGTGATAGCTTTTGAGAGCACTCTTGGAGTTCATAAAAGTATCTGGGCACTCTGCCACCATCTACTTTAGTCTGTAGCATGGTGGGAAGGAGGGTGAGAACAAGGAAAGTGAATAGAGGAGAATCTAGATAGATGATGTTCCAGTCTAAATAGACTAGGGAGGATGAGAATGTAAGGAGAAATCAAGGGAAGTGGAGGTTAATAATAATAATAATAATCAAATCTTTGTCAGAGCTTGCTATGTTCTGAGCACAGTCCTAAGTGCTTTATGCACGTTATCTAGTTAAATCCTCATGATAATCCTTTCATTTAGGAACTCTTATTGTCCTCAAGTTGCCAGTGAGATAGCTGAAGGTTAAAGGTTAGCATCTAGCTCAAACTAGCTAGTAGGTGGCAACATCTGGATTCTAATTCAGAATGTCTGACTCCAGTGCTTGCCTCCTTAATCATCATCTGTAAGGAAACAAAAGGAAAAAAAAAGAAGCTTCAAGAACATAATGGAAAGAGCAAGTATGAACCTGTGCTCCTAATGCTATTGGCATGACATGGAGTCGGGAGCCAGTATTCAGGACCAGCCTGGCTCCCCTCAGGAGGGGGCCATCCAGCAGCTGTTCTCCCTGCTGTTCATTGTGCCACACTGTCTGCCTCTCCCTTTTGCCTCCTCTCTTGAGTTGGCAATACCTATTGGTGGAGAAACGATGGGCTATGCAGTAAGTGGCTTTGGAGCAAAAACATTTTTAGCAAACTTTTTACTGAACTATAATACACATACAAAAAAGCAAACACATCACAGGTGTTCAGTTCAATGAATTTTCACAAAGTGAGCACATACCTGTGTAACTCCACCCATGTAACATGTGTACAACCTTTGTAACCAAGCAACAAAATATTACCAGCCCCCGCCCCATTCCCCTCATCTCCAGTTACCAACTCCCTTAAAGGGTGGCCATCTGACTTTGCAACTATAGATTAGTTTTGCCCATAAAAATGAATAGTACACATATATTTCTGTGAATGGCTTCTTTTTAAAAAATGTTTCGTTTGAAAGACATTCATATGATAGCAACTAGCAATAGTTTATTTATTCTATTGATGTATAGGATCAATTATTATAAATATACTATCATTGATTTATCCAGTACACAGATGATGACTATTTGCATTGTTTACAGTGTCTGATGCAGACTGTAGTAAAGTCTTAGAGCCATCCAAGGACAGTTTGATAGGAAACAAAGCAAGAATCCTAAATTGTTCTACCCTTAGTAGAAGGACAAATTAAAAATAAACTAATTACACAGAAGAAACAGCAGAAATCTTTCCTATGAAAGATGATAGAAAAAAAATAGTACTTGAGAATTTGTAAATACAAGTTGTTTTTTATGTATTCTATTTTATTTTTTAATTAATTTATTTATTATTTATGTTTGGCTGCATTGGGTCTTCATTGTTGCACACGGGCTTTCTCTAGTTGTGGTGAGTGGGGGCTACTCTTCGTTGTGGTGCGTGGGCCTCTCATTGCAGTAGCTTCTCTTGTTGCAGAGCACAAGCTCCAGGTACGTGGGCTTCAGTAGTTGTGGCACACAGGCTCAGCAGTTGTGGCTCACGGGCTCTAGAGCACAGGCTCAACAGTTGTGGCACACGGGCTTAGTTGCTCCACTACCTGTGGGATCTTCCCAGACCAGGGCTTGAACCCTTGTCCCCAGCATTGGCAGATGGATTCTTAACCACTGTGCCACCAGGGAAGTCCTGGTTTTTATGTTTTTTAATTATTTAAATTCACGTTACCTGCACAATTAGCTTCCTAGAATCTCAGGCCTTCAAACTGTAAGCTATAAATCCTCAAATAAATAAATTCATACTGTGTACTTCAATCCAGAAACAAAGTATGCCCACAGATAACATTCTAAGGAACATGAGTTATAATCAGGAAAGATAAAAACACTCAAGGGAATGAAGTCTTATAACGTATCGTCTGCAGACAGCTAAAACTCCCCTCTGCTATTAGCATTTAAAAATATGAAATAGAGGTCACACATAGGAGCACTGAACAATAATATTTTTAAAAGACCACTTAGATTTGTAAAATATCCATAGAAAAGTCTATAAATTAAACTTAAAAACAGAAATCTAAAATTCAATGAGTAGGTTGAAAAGAAGCCTGGACAGGGGTGAAAACATAATTTGTAACCAAATATTTAACTCAATAAACTACATAGATTTTAACACAGTAAAACAAGGAGATGGAAAATCTAAAAGAGAGATTGAGAGATATGAAGATAAATGGAGAAGTTCTAACATCCTGTTGGCATTCCAAGAGCTCCAGTGCGGGTGGGCATCATCCAATCTGCTGAGGGCCTGAAGAGAGCAAAAAGGCAGACGAAGGGTGAATTTGCTCTCTGCTTGAGGCAGGACATCCTCCTTCTCCTGTTTGTGGACATTGGTGCTACAGGATGTCCAGGATTTACACCTTTGCCCCTGGTTCTTGGGCCTTTGGACTCCAACTGGTACTTACATCATTGGCTCCCCTGGTTCCTAGGCCTTTGGGTTTGGACTGGAACTACACCACTGGCTCTCCTGGGCCTCCAGCTTACAGACAGCAGATCATGGGACTTCTCAGCCTCTGTAATCATGTGAGCCAATGTCTAAAAATAAATCTCTTTTTATTATATCTATATATATTCTATCATATCTGTTTCTCTGGAGAACTCTAATACAAGTAGTATATAGTGGTGAAAAATATAAACTATAAACAAATGCATAGCATGAATACATATCAAAAATATAGCATTATAGAAGAATGAATAAGTACATATAAGGATTTAATTTATATAAAAATCAAAATAGGTCAAATTAAATTGTATTTTGTTTTGGATACATACATATATAAATGGAGATTCCATAAAGCAAAACAAGAAGATATTTATAAAAATGTCCTCTTTTAAGGGAGAGAAAGAGCAAAGAATGAACAAGGAGGTAAGAAAGACAGAAAAAAAAATTGGTGGGTGGGGATGGACTTCAAAACAACTGGAAACATTCTGTTTCATAAACTAGGTGATCAGCACCTGGATATTGGTTTTATTTTTCTTTCAATTGTATATATGAAGAGTGTATGCTTTTTTTTACTTTATAATTTAAGAAAATGATTTTGTACTATTAGAGAAACAAAACAGAAATGGAAATAAGAATTATGAGAATGAACTCTATGTAAATATGAGCAACACTGTGAATGTAAAAATTACCAACTATTAAATTAATCTTTGGCAAAGAAGAATTTCAACATACTTTTTATTCATAAATCTTTAAGCCACACGTGAAGAAAATGAAGAAATAGAAGTGGAAAGAGTTACTCTGACCTTCTAAAAATGAAAGGACACACACTAATAAATTACTGAGGTATTTTAACTTTCTTTTTTGTTATTTTTAGATGAATTACTTGATAGTATTTTTAAAAGATGTTACATGTTTATTATTAAAAATTCAAACAATACTGTAAACCATAACTATAAACTGTTAACTAAAAATTATAAAGAATTACACAAAATCTCACCACCCAGAAATAATAATAGTTAACATTGAATAATCACATGCACCAAAGAAATAATAGTCAGTTAGGAAAAAATATTTTTAATAAATGAGATAAAATTATGTATGCTCCCTGTAAATTAAGAAATCATTAAAATTAATTTTACATGAGTTTAATAGGGAAAAAATGAAGCTCAAGTAAATATTACAGTAATGCTAAAATTTAGATGAAATATTTTCAATCACAAGGGAAACTGCTTTCCAAAAGGCCCTATATGCTTTCAAAAATATATATATTATGAAAATCATCAAGCTATTGGGATCATTCTGTCTTACTTGCACATTACATCTTATCTCCTACTATGGCATATGTGAAACTAACAATCTTAGATTTTCTTCCCAATTCTCCACTTCCTGATTTTGGACAGTTAGAGTATTATATTTATACTAATAATTTTACATTTTTACTAATTTTAATAATTACACATTCTATTATTGATATGTTATTATATGTAGTATTATAAGTAATTATTTTAATCACTTATACTTTATTCTCTAATAATTATAAACAGTTACAGTTCTTTTACCAGTTTTAACATGTTTGAATTCTTTTTATCATTTTTTATCTTTTGTGTGGCTTGAATATATGGGGGGGGCGGGTGTTCTTTATTCTTTTTTTCAAGAGGAGTTCATTTTTTTCTCTTTTTCTGAGTCCCTGTATGTTGCAAAATATCTGCCTATTGTCTTTATAGTCACATTACATCTAGGCTAATATCTTTTAGTCATATTTTATTTTTCCTGAAATTTTCTAAACATTACTCTATCACATTCTAGTATTGACTGTTGTGTAGAAATCCAAAATTAGTCTTATTTCCCCCCCTTAGGTAATGAATTTTTATGGATGCCTTCAAAATTATTTCCCAATTTTTGCCATTCATTTTAACTAACTGAGATGTGGTTCTGTGTGATTTTTCAGTTCCTGAGATGCAGAGGAGTTTTCACTATGTAGATTCAATGTATCTCTTCATTCTCTGGGGAAATCATCCTTCATTTTAACTTTGTATACATTTTTACTGCTCAGTTTATTGGGTTATTCAGGTTGAAGGTAGCAATGATACATTAAGTTGAATTCTCTTTTCCTATCATGTCTTTTATCTCTACTGTAATTGCTTTAATCCCTTTGCCTTTTTTCCTTTGTATTCATTGTAATTATCGTGAGTTAATGTTAGTAAATTGAAATTTTTTTCATGAATCAATTTATCTTGCCTGCTTACCCCTTCCTTCCTTCCTACCTTCCTTCCTTCCTTCCTACCTTCTTTCTCTCCCTGCCCTCCCTCCCTCTCTCCCTCCCTCCCTCCCTCCTTCCCTCTTTCTCTCCCTGTTTTGCTTTTCTTCTTAGTTTTATATAATGGTTCTCAATTTTTTTTCTTGTCTCTTCAATCTCCTTCTCAACTCATTCTATTATTTTACTCATTTTGTCTTTGAATTCTCATTGCATTTCTAAGATGAAACATATTATGTTCCTTTTACTTTTCTTCATAACCAATATTCTAATACTGCAAGGTTTTCGTGCCATTTATTATATTCTTTTTATGCTTAACATGAGAAAGCATATTGACTATAAAAGTAAAAGACTCTCTGTAGGTCTCTATAGGGATCTTAAAAGTCTAGAAAATACAAATTACATTTTGTCAATAACATTTTCCTTATTTCCAGACATTTTTGACAACCTCTATTTACTATGACAAAGTGTGATAGAATCTCCATGATTTCTTTTTTATTAATCTCTACCTAGCTAATTATCTCTTCCATTGAGTTATGCGCTAAAGACTAGGCCCATACCTGATGTAATAGGAGATGGCAGCGTGCGTGTCTGTCTGAGTGTTTGTGGGAGTGTGTGTGTGTGTGTGTGTGTGTGTGTATTATGACAGAGAGAGAGAATGATAGAAAGATCATATGACTCCTCTCTCTCTCTCTCTTTCTCTCTCATCAAATGGCCTATACTAAGACTGACTTTGTGTAGTTTGAGGGTAACCAATCCTAAGAGAATAATTAGGGATGGTAACCATTAAATTATTAAAAACAGATTCTGTGTCAACTGAAGATTTTTCTTGAAATTTTCTTTTGTAAGATCTTGCTCTAAAAACAATATTGGTTAACCACTATTTGATACTAAATTTCATGTTTAACTTATCCGTTCTTCAGGCAGAAAAAAAAAGATTTTTAAAACTAAGAGATTCTTGAAATCTTAAGAAGAAATGGATGAAGTATTCTAAACATGAGTGTGAAATTACTAATGTAAAGTAACCTTTCCTGGATAGTGAGACTAATTCTTTATCACAGTGCTCAATAGGTTTTATTTTGAGGTCGCTTAGGATGGTTCATAAGCCCCATGTCAAATCCCCTAATATTCCTTTAGCATATTAAGAGATGATGCTTAAAATTCTGAAGTTTCTATAAATGAAGTTAGAATTCTCCCTGCAGTGTATATAACTGATCATTTTCTGAAAATAGGTTTTGGTTAGGATGGGGCACATCTAGAGAACTTGGCACTTGAATTGGAGGAATCGTCTGAGGGTACAAGACCACGAGGGGCTCATGTGACAACTGACAGTTATTTCATAAATTGGTCTAAGCTTGGTCTTGCTTCCTTCAAAATGCTTTTCCCAATGGCAACTCTGCCTGTGTAGGACATATCCAATCAATGGACTTCAGCTGTCATCATGGTCGACATGGATCACTGAACTATTGAGTAGACTGATGATCAGTATTGACTGTGAATGTTTCTAAAATTAAAATATTGGATATACTATAGACTATTTATTTCATGAATGTGGAATATAGTCACTGAATCATGGCTCTTTAATTCCTATAACGATTATATCATTTTATCCAAACCTAACATTTTTCTCCTAAAAGAGGGAGAAATTTAATGGCTACATAAGAGATGTAGATAAGAGCCTAAGATTTCTTGAATTCAACATTTTTTTTAAAAGAAATCAAAACATGCTCTAAAAAGTCACATATATATGGTAATTATTCTTGTGTTCTGTATATATGCTTTAGGTCTCCTATGTAAACTCTGTGAGTGTTAAGGGCAGTGTTAATTAATTTAATCAACTGTCATTGATGAAGTGGGCATTATAACATATCAGGCAGTTTCTATGTACATAAATTCAGGCAACTTACTAGATGCAGAGATAAAATAGTGCCATGCCTTCTGTTGCATGGGCAGAGACAAACATGATGAAATCATCACAATAATAAATATGAGCTTTAGAGGAATGTGAGTCCATTGTCGGTGAGGTACCTGGTGAGTGCAGAAAGAGGGAACTAGCTAAAGGATGCAGGAAGGATGAAGTTTGCTGAGGAATGATCTCTACCTGATGCGATATTAGAATAGGATTTCACTTAAGAAAGGTAATTAACTATGCAAAGAGAAGGGTGGGGCTGGGGTGAATGAAGAACAGTCCAGTTAGAAGAAAAAGTGCTTCTACAGCTAAAATCGCACAGCACATTTGAGAATTTGAGAGTAGCCTAATGTGGCTGAGTGTAGAAAGCAAGAGCAAGTGAGACATGAGGCTGGAAAAAGAGGCAGGGATAAGCAAAAGCAGAGGCTTAGAGTAGGGTGACTTATGCCTTAGAAAGTCTAAGACAGTCTCAATTTATGCCTGCTGTCTAATGTAATAATAACATACCCTTTCACTTTTAAATGCACTCCGGTGTGCTGAGGAAATTATATTATTACCCTACTTAAAGGCCATATTAAAGTTTTCGGTCTTTATTCTAACTTCTAACAATGGGAAATATTTAAAGTGTTCAAGCCAGTAAGAGATGATCACTTTTAAGGCTTGAAAAAATCATAGTATAAGGTGTACAAGAGGTTGATGGGGGCAGTGATGGATAAAGGAAGACTAGGTAAGAGGCTGATGCAAGAATTGCGGAAGGGATGGCTCTTCAAGGTGATGCTCGAAGAGACAGAATAAATGAATTTGAGTCAATCGGTGTGTACTTGTCTAATCATATCTGCCTCAGCCTGGACAAGAAATTAGTCAGACTTCGGAGTGTGTTGAGACTACTTGCTATTCAAAATGAGAGAAACTGGTGGGAAACCTGTGCTAGGGATTGTAGAATTGTAGTTAGAATTGCAGAATTGTAGTTAGATCAAAGAAAGAACAGAAATTCTGGCAGGATAATTAACATTGCCATTTGGGGATTGATGGAGGCTAGGTGAGGTTCACCATGTTCCATCAAAAAAAAAAAAAAAGAGATTCTGGGGCTCAAGGCCACATAGAGATTTTTCTTTGTAGCGGATTGCCAGTTACTTGTATAAATACCAGTTTATAGTATTGTGAGGAGGTTCTAGAATTCACATGTGGAGCTCATCACTGCACATCCCCATAAAGGGGACAAGTGTTTTACATGAGTATTTAAATGATTTCTTCAATCTGTCCTCTGGCAAGGTGTAGTAGAGTACAGTTTTAAAAATCAGAAACTTCTTAAGTCAGATTATGAACAATTCACAACAAAGTGCTGCTGAACAGACTTAGATTCCACCTCAAATCCAAGAGGTCATTGAAATACATGTGATTCCTGAACCTCCTTTAAGAAGAGAAAAATAAGGGACACAGCATGGAGGAGGCTTAAACGGAGGAGCCAGTTTGAGAAGTGATTATGTCTGGATCTAGGATGATGGAAGTGGATAGATTTGCCACATGTTTTGAGTTATAAATGAAAGCCTGTTGACAGAATCAGTGTAAGTTTTAAGGGAAAGGATAAATCAACTCTTCCCTTTCAGAAAGTAGATAAATGATGATGCCTTGTTGATATAGGGAAGAATGAGAGAAGAAAACATTTGGGATGATGTGAATCAAGAGCTACATTTTTGGCCTGTCAATTGGAGATAACATTTAAGTTAATAGTTGGTTTAAGAGTCTACAGTGACTGTCAGATGCTGTAGATGCTTACTGAATATGGTAATTTGGTGGCCATTAGCATATAGATGTTATATAATGTTATACAAGGTCATGGGATTGGAGGAGATCATTAGGAATAAACATATTCATTTGAAGTTCGGTTGGAAGGAACTGAGACCAGATGGCATTACGTGATAATGAGTGGGCCAGAGCAGGCAAGGAGAAGAAGGGAAGAAGCACCAAGACGAAGGAAGGAAAGAGTAGCATTAACAAGAGTGTGTATGGAGAATCAGGAAATATTGGAGCAGCTGCCCTGGGAGGTTTGGCTTTGGGGAGAAAGATAGATCAAGATGACTTTTTTTTCTGTGTGGCATACTGTCTAACCTTCTCCTTAATATTCCCAAGAGATTTTCAGAGAACATATTCATGATTTTTCAGAGATTTTTGTATGAACTCATATTTATTTTTCTTTAGAATGTTTGACAAAGCAGACTGGTCTTGAGGTAACTAGGTTATATTTCAGTTGCTCACATATTATTTCATTTAACTCATTCAAAACCCGATGGAGGTGATTCTATTATTTTTCCCATTTTACATTTCAACATAAGACTAAATAGTTTGTTAGATTTCAGAATGCTTCCCATGAGATTCCCAGGAGCAGAGGTCTTCGAAGCTACTATCTTTTTAGGTGGCTACTCCAGGTTTCTGTAATATGATCCTAGACTCTTTTCTCAGTGAGATTTCTGGTTAAATAGCCTGTCTATCCAGCATCTGTTTTCAGGGCCTCCATAAAGATTTCCTACCTTGAGAATTGGTTCTCATTTCAGATATCTTTCCCTTCTAAGCACCATCCTAGTCCAAATGTATGCTCAACATGTTAGCTAGTGACTTTTTCTGCCATCAACTTAGGTAATTTATAAGTTTAATATGTATTCTACTTATTATAAACACAATTTTACTTGATAATTTTCACTATAATCCAGGTTCATAAGTAATATTATGTAGCACATGCACCAGAAACGGAAACACTGAAATGTGTTTAAATAGATATATTTCACCTTCAAGGAATTGAGGCTTTCTCCACAAACTTCTGACACCCAAAGATCACATAAGTTTTCCAAGGTCACAGCTAAAAATTGATAGCATCAGGATTAAAATTCAATCAGTTTTGACTCCAGAATCCTTGCTTTCCATATTCCTAGCATAGTAAGTACTCAGTTCATGTTAGTTCCTTTCTAGTATGCACTAACTGAATATTTGTGAACAAAAGAAATCAGTATTCAGAGTCTGGTTTGTAGTTATATATTTGTAATATACAGATCTTTCAGAGAAAACATTAAAGTTTATGAATATTATTAGTTCATCACTTATACCATGGAAATAAACATACTCTATTTTCCAGAATATGCTACCAATAAATAAAAAACAGGGACTTCCCTGGTGGTGCAGTGCATAAGACTCTATGCTTCCAATGCAGGGTGCTTGGGTTCGATCCCTCGTCAGGGAACTATACCCCACATGCATGCCACAACTAAGAGTTCACATGTCACAACTGAGGAGCCCACATGCCACAACTAAGACCCAATGCAACCAAATAAATAAATAAATATTTTTTAAAAATAAATAAGAAACAGCTACATGGTACTAGAGAAGTTTTTGGAGCACTAAATCACATTACATTATTTTAAACACATGTTACTTGTTGCCAGGAGAAGCAAAATAATCACTAAGACTTTGACAATCATTTAGTCCACACTTCCCCCATACACACTTTTTATCAAATAATAATGCTGAAAGTGACTTGCCCACAGTCACATAGTTAATGAAATAATTAGAACCCAAACTCAAATGTTCTGACTTTAATTTTTGTACTCTTTCTATTACATAACACTTTTCAATTGTTGCTGTTATCCATGTTTACCTTCTCTTTAGGATCTGAGATATTTGGAAAAGAAGTTAAGTATATGGGCTACTTATCATTCATATTCCTCCACCCTCTCATCCCATGAGGTATAAGCCATTTTCAATGCTTTAGAAAACTTTTTTTTTTCAAGAATGTTTGCAAATTAAGTGTCAGAGTTTCTACCTTAGAGGCTAACTGTTTATACAGATATGCTAAACCAACAGGAAAAATGGACAAAATAATTTACACTGGCAATACAGAATATTCTTTATATTGTTGTTTAATTAATGAAAAGTTAAATCTGGCATTGTGCAAAGCAGTGGAGTTCCAGTGTACATTCAGGGGGTGGTGAGGGATCACATAAAAAATTTCCCTAACTTCTTGCGCATGTGTTTTCTGCATCCCACAAGATAATTCTCATTGGAATGTTTACTTTTGCCTTTTCATATTGAATAGTAAATATTCTGTATTTCCATATATTGTTATGATGACTATGACAGATTTCTGAACAATTTTTATTACCAGTTACTCTCAGCCTCATGAACTGAGGAAATCATTTTATCATAGGCTAAGACATTTCTTCGATATGAAGCTAAAAAGGAATTACTTTGACACAGTAGAATGCAATAAAGCAATTTGTGATCAATTTGAAAGAGATGAGTGAAAAAGAAAACAGTCTTTGGCCTTGGGAGTGTCTGCCTCTTGCTTTGATATCTTTTCTAACACTGCAGAAGCAAGCTGGGTCACTTTTCCTCCTCCCAGGCTGTTCACACACCATCTGTCAATGTTGTAAAAATACAAAAAACACTGTATAATTATTTTCCTTATGAAAAACATGAATGCAAAGTTTCTTAGAGCTAAAACTTTCTTAGAGCAGCACAATCAGCTGCAAGTCTGCTTCTAAAAAATCTATGTAATACTCCATTGCTACCTTAGTACTTATTTATCATAATAGCACCTTATCAAGAAAAAAGATAACATATATCCATAAAATAAAATACTATGCAGGTGTTCAAAAAATGCAAGATGTTCAATATATTTTGTAAAGTGAGAAAAATGAGTCATAAAAGAAAATGTTATGCCATTTAGTAAATATTTAGAATATGACACCATTTCAGTAAACACACACATATACACATGCAAACAATAAATCATTTTGGGAATAGGAATGAATTTACTTCACAGCAGTGGGGCAAAGCAACATCCTATGTCTTTATTTTCCTGTCTCTCCTAGCTGGTAGAAAGTTCAATCTCAGTAATATTTTCACTGTTCCTCCTCTTTCCTAAGTATATACAAGAGTTCTGAGAGCTTAAAAGTCATAAAACTTTAGGAAAAACTTCTGTCCTTGCTTCTATTATGGCCACCAATGAGATTAGACCTTCCCAAGCCTGGGCAGTATTTTGGAGAGTGAGTGGCTTTGTTGCTCATAGAATCCACCCTTCCAAGTCCGCTCAAAGACCAAGAAATTTGTTAGACTTCCATGGCCCGGGTCCTTACAGTTCCTTTCTGTTCCCTCCCTGAACCTCTCTGCTGTGGTTTCTGCCATTTTTGAAGGCACTGTTCGGGACTGTGGACAGGACTCATTTCAAAATATCGCAAGAGTACTTCTTGGTTACAAAGAGAGAGCTGGGAGGTATGCCTTAACCAAATAATCCAAGTTAGCATCACCAGGAATGACAGAAACAGACATCATATGCCTCCTGGTGGGATGCAATGCAAAGTCCAGGACAGCACAAATCTAATATTCCTGCCAAAATGTTTAACTCGAATGCAGTAATGAGGGAATTATTGGACTAATCTAGATTTGAAGGCATTCTACACACCAATTAACCTACATTCATCAAAAATATTAATGTCATGAAAAACAAATAAAAAGACAAGGGGACCATTATTATATTAAAGGAGACAAAGATACATGACAAATAAATGCCAAGTATGTTCCTTAATTGGATTCTACTTCAGGGCGGGGGGCAGGGGGTATCAGCTGAGATACATTTTGGAACAGTTGTATATCAGATGATATTGGTCTGTCACTGTTCATATGGGAGTATGACAATGGTTTTGTGTTTACGTAAGAGAATGTCCTTGTTCTAAGACTATATATGTTGAAGTATAAAGGGGTCAAGGGTCATAATGTCTCTATGTCTGCAACTTACATTCAAATATTTCAGCAAAGTAAATGTATGTAAAAGAGATAAAGCAAATGTGGGAAAATGTTAATAATTAGTGAATTCAGGTGAATATTTTATGGGTATTCATTTTACTTTTCTGTAGGTTTGAAATTTTTTAAAATAAAATGTTTGAAAAACAATTTTAAAATGTTTTTAAAAACAATTTTAAAATGTTTGAAGGTAAAAGTAAGATTAAAAACAAAGATAAATTTTAAGTTTTGAAAATGAAAAGACAGGAAGGCTCAGTTGTTTTGGCGGTGGTGGCAATGATGGGTAAGAAGCGTCAGATGGAGAAAATTACCTCTCATACTTTTATAATTACCTTACTGCTGAATATTATATATAGCTCATTTCTCTGAAATTAATCTGGCATATTAAAAATAAAGAGCAGGGGCCTCCCTGGCGCAGTGGTTGAGAGTCTGCCTGCCGATGCAGGGGACCCGGGTTCGTGCCCCGGTCCGGGAAGATCCCACATGCCGCGGAGCGGCTGGGCCCGTGAGCCATGGCCGCTGGGCCTGCGTGTCCGGAGCCTGTGCTCCGCAACGGGAGAGGCCACAACAGTGAGAGGCCCGCGTACCGCAAAAAGAAATTAATTAATTAATTTTAAAAAATAAAATAAAGAGCAAAAAACTCTTGAAGCATATAAAACAAACCACAGATAAATAATGGATGAAAGAGAGAGGGGGAGAAAGTTTGTGTATGGGCTGGGGTTAATACAAGTTCCTTCCACCAGCTAAACCACAGATTGGCCAACTACAGCCCTTAGACCAAATCTGACCCCTGATCTAAATCATAAATATATTTGAAGTTTTAAAAAATCAAACATATTTTAGTGTTTCAGTCAGAAAAATAAAAAACAGAAAGGACTAACTTGCTCAAAGCTTAGGTTTTCCAGACTTTGCTTCATCAAATGCAGGCTACATAGCTTGGCTTTCTAGAAGAAGGGAAGTCATAAATAAAATGAGCACATAAAGAAAGAAAAACTGGAGTATTCATTTAAAATAGTACATTAGGACAGATGGGCAAAGTGTTTGATAAGACTTATTTTCACTGCCCAGTGCTTATAAAAAATATGAGCTTACTTTTCCAGGAATCATGAAACCCATTTGCTGAATCATTTGCTAATTCCACTGACGCCTCGAGAGAAATGTGTCAAGTATTTTGAAGTTTTCTAAATTCGGGTTCAGAAAGGTTAAGTAGCTTGCCAAGCAGCACAGCTCAGCACAGCTCAGCAAATTACTGGAAAGAAAAAAAAGAAGCACTGTACTTGAATGTTGGTTGGACCTATCCAGAAGAAAGTCAAGAATTTCCTTTGGGACCTTTACGTGAACTAGAACTTTTTGTACTTTAGGAGAAAAGGGAAAAACGCTGGCTTCCTCCTAAAAAGTGTGTTACTAATTCGATTTACAGAATTAGCTGTGTCTATTTTAAGAAGGTAACTCAACCCTGCTAGTAACCTTGGGTTTAAAAAGGTTTTAGGTCTCAAATTTTAAAAATGTAAAGTTTTTCTGTTCTTATAAAGCCCTGTATCATTTTTTTTTTGATAAAAGGCAGCCAACAAATTCTCTCCTGTCACTATTAGCAATTTATGCCTTAAAGAAACAAAGACCAAAGTGAGTAGACTTGAGTCTATTCCCCTACTTCTCTTGGGTGAGCTGAAATGGAAGCATTAGCAGTGCCCACTGCCTCACTGCCTTCCTCCACACACAGCTCTCACCACCAGCAGGCATGGGAAAGAGGAAAAGCCAAGCACTTTGCTTCTTTGTGTTTAAATCTAGCCTCACCTGATCTTATAAGAAGCTCTGCAATATGAATTGTAGCCCGCAGCTTGTCCTGCCCAGACACGAGGTAGCTGGCCTGTTGTACCCCTACATCAGTTGGTCTAGCTGTGGGCTGCCTCTGGCACGATTGCATTTCCTTCTAGGAGTGCCAAGCGGGTGGCTTCTACAGGGTGAGGTGGCCCCCATCAGCCAATGGCAATCCTCTGAGAAGAGACAAGAGTGAGCTGTCAGCAGCAGCTGAAGGACAGAAGCACCGTGCTGGTGAAGGCCGCCAATAGCATCTATGCCAATAGCCAATAATCATATAAAAGCATGTTTATGCTCATGAATTACAAAAATGAAAATTAAAGCCTAATGAGATACCACATGTTCCATATGTGTTTGAAAAGAATATATGTTCTGCAGCTGTTAGGTATGGGCTTCTATAAAAATCAATTAGGTCTAGTTGGTAGCCATTCATTTCTATCTTTTCTGCTTTGCCGTCTACTTGTTCTGTCAATTACTGAGGAAAGGTTGTTAACATCTCCAATTATGATTAGGTACATTTTCTATTTGGCTTTTTATTTCTGTCATTTTGGCTTTTGAAGTTCTGTTATTAGAAACATTTAGGATTACAATGGGATCTTAGCAAGTTGAACATTTTATCATTATTTTGAAGTTTACTTTGTGTTATATTCATTGATTATTCATGTTTCCATGCTCTCTACTGAAAGAGAAAGAAGGGGGGTGGAGAGGAGGAAGGAAGGAAAGAAAAAAGTCCAAAAAGAAGAGCAGTCCCTTGGCTTTTTCTCCATGAGTGCTGGTTACCTAGGGAGGAATATCTGCGCTCCTACTAACCCTGTGCAATTCATTGCTCTCAATGTTTTACTTACAGAAACTCACAGAGGCATTAAATAATAACCAATAAGTCCACTTTCCAGAAACCATGGTCCATGTGCTCACTTAGAATTTGAGTCTATTCTTAGTTCTTTTTGTACATACAATATCCCTGACTTCATTTATGCCTTGTGGCTTAGACTGGGTCATAATACATCTTCATCTGAATATACAGTCTCAAAATTCAGTATTCAAAATAAGATAGTCATAGGATTAGCATTTCTTTCTTTTAGAAAACTGGGTTTTGGAGGAAGGAGGTGAGAGCGGAAGGTCACGTCTCAGCTATGTCCTGTACAATATAACAAACGTATGTTTTGATGGGTTATTTCCATTTTGCTTTCTATAGTTTTTTAAAAACTTGATAATATCCAAATTTGGTATACTGGCCAAGCACACACCCAACTTTCCTGATGACAGGGCATGTGTCCTTTTTTTTAAGTACTTTGTGGTTGATATAAAACTATATAATAGAGGGAGTTTTAAAGGCAAACTTATGTGGTATAATAATTCTGGGGTGTGCTGTTTTTTAAAAGTAATGTTTCTTTGACAGCATTTTCATGCTATTTTTGCTCTAACAACTTAGCTTACGATAGACTCGAATTTGCACAAAATCAAACCCTGACCCAAAACCTGGGTTTATCCAGGTTCCTCCAAAACTACACCAGGCACATTTCTCATTAGGCATCTGTTTATTCCAAAACATACACATACACAGGGGATAGAATTAGATAACACTTTTCTGGCTTACTAAATGGGTTAGACTCAGTAAATATGGTACTTGCTTTTCAACTGATTCTGCCATCTGTCAGCAAACTTATTGCTTCTAGCAGGGGTTTTTCTTGTGATAATTTACAAGTTGTTTTTCTTCCTTTGTTCTTTTTGGGAAGATACATGTCCTTAAAATTTAAGGGGGAAATAACACGTAAAATAAATTCATCCACAAAACAGAATCAGCAGAGACCAAAAGGCTGCTGGAGAGTTAAAAGGAACATGAAATTTAACCACAGAAGATAATTTTTTTCTTCTGGGGAGGGAAGGAGAGCGAGTCTCAACATTCTGCAGGTGACTCCTCCATCCCAGCTCCAGCTGGGAAGCATCTGTACAAAAGAAACAGCCCACAGTAGAAAGAATTCATTTCTCAGGAAAAGATGCAAAGCAGGGAACCCCAGGCTCAGGGAAGTTTCCAATAAAGCCATCTAGTTCTGGGTTCTGCTCTGTGTCATGATCATAGCAGCTAACTTTTCCATAGTGCTTGCTCTATAGTTTATACTACTAGGGTTTATTGTGTTTCGTGTCTGCCACTGCCTCACTGAATGCCATTGGGAAGTCACTCAACCTCTCTAAGCCTCAGTTTTCCTGAGAAACAAGTAAAATAGCATAATGTGTTTACTGTGTTTATTATGTGTTCAATAGTGTGTGTTCAATATTATGGTAGCTAAGGTTTACAGATATCCTTTTAAAAAGAGTGAGCTTCTTGAGAGAAGGACTATGTCTTCTTCACTATTAGATGCCTAGTGCCTTCCCCAGTGCCCAAAATGTAATAGAAAGTTAATAAATGTTTGTCAAATGGATGGATGGATGGGCTGACAAGCACGTAAATAAATAAATCTCATTATTTTTATTTGATTCTCAAAGCAACCCTACTAATTATTATTTCTCACATTTTATAGATGAGAAACCAAATCCCTGAAAAGTTCTGTGACTTGGCCAAGCTCATATGATTAGCAAGTAAATTGAGACTCGAACCCAATTCCAGTCATTATTCTTGATACTAAGAGAGTTCCTGAAATGGTAACAAGGGTTACTATTTAATCCACTTGTCTGGTTTGTACACACAATTCTAAATATTTGCTTAACATCTGTTAATACCTTTATAATTCACAAAATAATTTGGCTTTCATCTATATGGCTTGAGAAATGTGGGTTTTTGTTTCAGATGGCATGCGGGAAAAATGGGAACATTTCTGAAACCAGGTTTTTCTCTTTTTAATGACTCCAAATTTAAAATGTAGTCAGAGAAATTAAAATCCCCTCCTAGTTCTATCTTTTAAGAAATCCACTAGTATAACCATTGCTATTTATTGACTGCAAGAATTGTACACATTTTATTCCTATTTCTTACAACAACTTGAAAGATTAGGCATTATTACTCACAATTCATGAGTGAGTAAATAGAAATTCAAAGAGTTCAAGTTAAAGTCTGCCTAAATAGTGCTAAAGTTGAACTGATCTGAATTTTAAGGAGGCTCTCCTCTATGCCAGTGCTTTCAAACTGTAACGTGCATACATCTGTTAAAATTGCAGATTATGTGGGTCTGGGGTGGAACAAAAGGGCCTTCATTTCTAACAAGCATCTAGATGATGTCAAGATTGCTACTCAAGATAGGCCACACTTTGAGTAGCAAAGCTCTTTACCACACTACCTTCCCAAATTCAGAGACACAGGCAGTCATCTTTACTATGGCCAGAGTTCTGCTTATAAGAATAACATTTTGCGTTCTTCTATCTTGTGTGGATAACTTACCAAAATAGTTCCTCATGTATTACCTAATTCTGAACATTTCTCCTTTCTTTTCAATCCTACCACAGTATAGCAGAAAATTTGGTGTAGCTGCAGTTGAAGACTTCTTCACCAGCTTCTTTAAATCAGAAGATTGTGTAAAGAATCAGCAGTTGTGTTCCTTAGTAAGTGAAAAGAGGAAAGAAAAATAAGAAAAACAATAATTAACATAAGCAGAGAAAGAAGAAAAAAATATTAAGCAGTGAAGCAGAAAGCTTGTGGCCTGAGGAAAAAAAAAAAAAAAAAAATAGAGACAGATCTTAATCACTCCAGGGAAATTTCTGAGGAAATTCTATGCAGGAGCAAAGAAGCATGACAAGGGAAAAAGAGGAATGAAAAAGCTATAAAAGATATTTGACATCACGGTCTTAACTAAACTGTGATGTGCAAGTGGAAATCAATAGAGGCTAAATATTTAAGCATAATGACTGCTAAAAGTGATGAGAGGGAATGGAAGCAGTACCTATGCATTTTATTGAAGCCATTGATGGAAATGAGACAGGAGGAGATACCAGAGAAATAACAAGTGTGACAGAGTTATCATGGAATGAAATCAGAGAGGATAAAGAAAGAAGACTCATGAATCAAATTTCAGCTTAGACCATGAACAGAAGATCAAATTGAACAAATGGCCAAGGAACCAATAATAAATCTGAATGGTTACGGGTAAAGTGTGGAGTTGGGTAGAGGAGGAAGGGAGAGAAAAAAGAGACCACAAGTCTCTTAGGGGGAAGGAAGAATAGTGGTTAATCAAATTATCCAGAAAGGAAAATAACCATGTCTGAATAAGGTACCTAAGATTCAGAGAAAGGATCACTGCCAGCCTGTTGTCCTACTGTCCTCCCCCACGTCCCCACCCTGACCGCCCCTTCCAGGCTTTCCCTATGGTTTTCTTTCCATGGGATTCTATGAAGAAAAGCAATGTTTTGGTTGCAGTTGAGAAGTGCTTGGGGGTCATTTGTTTGCTAATATCAGAAGCCATGAAAAGAGATGCAGGAGAAGAGGGGAAGGCAGAGATTAACACAAACAGGGACAGAGGCAAATTTTAGTAACCAAATTTAATTTCATTAGTTATAAAACAAAATGTATGTAAAGTTTGGGTTATATGTCTTATGCTTGATCTGAAATGTTCATATGTTTTTCAGATGCAGTTTAATATGCAAGAATAATAAACTGATATTTTATTAAGCACTTACTTTATACTTAACATTGATTAAATCTCTCACACATCATCTTGTTTAATCATCACATGAATCCTAGCTAGTAGACACCACTATTATCTGCCTGTTATAGATGAGGAACAGGAAGTTTAAAGATGAGACATTAAAGTAGGCTGAGGGCTTCCCTGGTGGCGCACTGGTTGAGAGTCTGCCTGCCGATGCAGGGGACGCGGCTTCGTGCCCTGGTCGGGGAAGATCCCACATGCTGTGGAGCGGCTGGGCCCGTGAGCCATGGCCGCTGAGCCTGCGTGTCTGGAGACTGTGCTCCGCAACGGGAGAGGCCACAACAGTGAGAGTCCCGCGTACAACAACAACAACAAAAAGTAGCCAAAGTGCAAGTTTTTTGTCTCTTAGTGGAGAGAGTACTGCACCCTCGTTCTTATAAGGTAGTTTCTGGCCCCTGAGAGGCTGGGTACTCAGGGCCAATGATGACCTATGGCCATCTTAAACATGATTTGCCTTTGGAACTCCATTCAGTTCCTCCTTCCTCCCTCAGCGGCATTATCACTAGCCAGTTCAAGTAGCCGGTGACCAGGCTTCTCTCACTCTGTGTAAACAGGGGCAGATCTGATATGACCACAAATGGTCAGAGAAATCAGCTGATTGCCCAGAGACACTCGATCAGATATCCTGACTCCCAAATAAGTTCCCTTTCTATCAGATGGCATACAGCCAGGCTCACCCCAGCCCAACACAACTATGTAAGTCTACAGATATTTTCTAAGTGCCTAATATCTACTGGTCCATCTGCTAGTTGCTGGAGATGTGGAAGAATAAGTCTACCTCCCCTACCAAAGAGGAATGCAGACAATTATTATAATATTGGGTGATGAGTTTGATAATGAGGTGGCCCAAGGGAAGCCCAAATTCTTAAAAACTTTAAAAAAGGCAGTTACTTTGTTAGGAAATCAAGAAAGTCTTCAAGCAGCATTTGAGAATAGGTAGAGAAGAGAACATTTGAGGTGACATTCTAGGTAGAGAAACAAGTATGAGGAAGATTTGGAAAGTTCCAGATGTGTTTAGGAAGGGAGAGTGGTTCAATTGCACCGCAGGATAAGGTGTATGTAGACAGATAATATAGCAAGTTAGAAAAAAATTGAGATATATTTTTGGCCTCTCTGCCAGGCTGAGAGCTTTATGTCTCATTCTATATGTTTGTGTTTCCTGAAGTATAAGACCAAGATAACCAGTGGTTAAAAATATTATTTGAAAGAGTACACGAATTTGATTTTGTGTAATATTTAATCATATGGAGAGAACACTATTCCCATCCTTGGAATCACATTAAATAGAAAGTTTTTGATAGGCACTAGGAGTTGAAACACCTCTTCCAAAATTGTTAGCCCCCCTCTGTAACAAAAAGAGTGAGGATTTCAGGTTCAAAGTTTTCAGCAGAAACATGCCTACAGTTTAAGAATTTGTTTTATTCAAATCCTATTTATCTAATAGTTATCTTTTTTTATGGCAGTTGGTACTGGCTTTTTCTATTCTAGTATTAGCATTGTTTCTTTTTGTTAAATAGATCTAATTTAGTTTGTAAAAAGGGATTATGTAAATATAATTATTGATTAAATCATAGCAGAAGCAGAATACAGAAATGGCAAAACATCAATCAAGACAGTGATATGTGAACAGCCAAACTTTAGAAAGAAAAACACTATAGTCCAACTGTGCCACCTCAAGAAAGCCCAGTTTTTAGGGCATTTCAGGGAGGAAATGGATGATTATGTCAAGTACTCTACAAGGTCAAAGAGGATTTGGTTATTCAAAGGGCACTTCCAAGAGCCTTCCACAGTAAATTTGGATGAAAACCAGACTAAGCAAGGATTTAATTGGTAGTAAGGAGGTAGACATGACCTAGATAGTCATGGACCACATTTGGAAGGAAAATGTGGTGCTATAGGATGGGAAACCTTCTTCATTATGTTTCCAGCTGGGCTGAATACTCAATGTATAAATCTGGGAAGGCATTTGCTCCCCAGAAACTCAATTTTACCTTGGTGGTATTTTTAAAAAAAAAAAAAAACACCATCTATTTCTCCTCTTGAATTAGAGCTCTCAAATATATAAACCACTTGGATTAACCTGACCACAACTTCTACCAATCCTACGTCTAAATATGCCATGCACCAAAAAAAAAAAAAAAAATCCATGAGGTAAGTACTATCGTTCTTCTCACTGTAAAAATCAGAAAACGAGGGTTAGGGAGATTTATTAGCTCGCCCTAGGTGACACTGACACAGTAAGGCCCATACTTAACCCTCAAGCAATATAATGCACACTGTTGATGCCAATGTGTTTTGGTCCCATAAAACCTAAAAAAACTAAAACAGTATATAATATGGTTTGTCCAAGATGAGATTATAACTTTAGAAATGTTCTCTCAATATATGATAGGTTTTATTAAGAAAAGTGATTTATTTTTGGTTACATACCCTATCCTTATCAAGTTCTAGAATATCTCTTTATCAAAATACATATTTTGGGGCTTCCCTGATGACGCAGTGGTTGAGAGTCCGCCTGCCGATGCAGGGGGCATGGGTTCATGCCCCGGTCCGGGAAGATCACACATGCCGCGGAGCGGCTGGGCCCGTGAGCCGTGGCCACTGAGCCTGTGCGTCCGGAGCCTGTGCTCCGCAATGGGAGAGCCCACAGCAGTGAGAGGCCCGCGTACCGCAAAAAAAAAAAAAAAAAAAAAAAACACATTTTTTTCTTAACCTTCATTGTAGGCCCAGCTCAAGAATCACATCCTTTATAAAGCTTCTCCTGACTGTTTTCCTCTCTAAATTCCTACAGCACTCACGGCGCTTGCCCCTCCATAGCCCACTTGTTATATATATATATATTGTGTTTTTGTGTACACTATGTATCTTGGAAACCACATAAAATTTTACATGTCCTCTACCACAATGGACACCTAATAAGTTATTTCATGGAACACATTAAAGATCCACCACTAAATTTAAAAATCAACAGAAAATTTAAAAGTCCACACCCAAAACAAAAACTCTTAGAGATGCTTTCTCCATCTCCAGTTTATACTCCAATTGATAGTCATAGTCTCAGCTTTGCTAATGTTCCCATACCTAAAGCCAGATTGCATTGAATTCGTTAAAGCTGAAGCAAGCTTATTCAGTCAGCTATAAGTACAAATGTTTACTGGAGCACAAACTAGGAGAAGCCTACAAGAAGAATAAAGGGAGTAAAGCTTTTGCAATCCATTTTCTTCCGAGGCTCATTTCTCAGAAGCAAATATTTAAATGGTATTTTAACTGTTGTTGAAGTTAGCCAGGTTTAACAAATCTAAAGATAGAAGAATACTAAACTAGGCCTAAATAAAAAAAAAAAAGAGAGGTGAGGATGGAATACAAATTAAAACCAAAATTCACCAACCAGCCTGAAGTTTCTATTACCTACAGTTCTTTCCTTTAATGTTTAGTGTGCCAATTCTGACATTGCAATGTATTGATCTGGTTATTTGTCTGTCACCTCTGTGAGACTGTGAGCACCTCACAAAGAAGGACTGTGTCTTTGCATATCAAGGGATCAGTCCTGAATGATTTTTGTCCAACACTAACATCTGTGCCCAACCAGACCTTTCCTGGATAGTAACAATGGTTAACATTCATTTAGTGGTTCAATCTCTATTCTATTTATGTATGTACTAAATCACTAGCCTTTCCAAAATCTCATAAAAGAAGTGCTTTATCATTCCCATTTTACAGAAGAGGCAACTGAGACACAGAGAGGTTAAAAAAAACTGTCACAGCAGAACCAGAATTTGAAAACAGGCTGTCCTGCCCCAGCCTGCACACTGCTTACCACTACACTGCAAAGCCGCAGTTAGAATGGTATTCGTGACTAGAAAAAGTGGGTGGAAATTTATAAGTCTGAACTAAAACCTCTGTACTTTTGATAAGTACCTCAGGTGATTCTGATGTACATAGTGTGAGAACCACACATTAAAAACACAATTCTAAGTAGTAGTCGTAGAAATATTCTTAAGAACTGATGTTTATCATTGCGGTTCAGCAAACATTTCCATATACGTCATCTCATTTCATCCTGATAATAACCCTGCAGGGTTATTGTAACTGCTTCTCATGTTTCTGAATAAGAAAAGCAAATCTCCGAAAGCCTACCTGTGACCACATTGCTATAAAACACAGGTTTTCCAGTTTCAGACCCTGTGCTCTTTCATGACATGAACACCCTAACTGGCCTTCATAATTCTGCTTCTGCCCTTCTACAACTCATAGTCCATACGACAAACAAAGGATCGTTTTAAAGCATAAATCTCATAATGTCATTTCCAGTGGATTCTCACTACACTTGGGTAAAATCCAATTTCCTTACCATGACCCAAGAGCCCCTCATGATCTGGCCACTACCTGCCTCCCTCACCTAATCTCTTACCCTCTTCCCTCCCCCTACACTCCAGCTACACTCTTTCCTTTCTAACCCTTTCACATCATTTTTTTTTTCTCCAGCTGAGCCTTAGTCCTTTTCCTATTTCTTATGTATTTCATACCATTACTTGAAATGAACCAATGGATTTATTGATTGATCATGAAGATGATGACGGAGCCCTTGTCTGACTTGTTTAATAGCTAACACTTACAAAGTGCCAAGTACGGGTCCAAATACTTTATACACGTTGATCTATGTAATTTTTATGACTGAGAATCCAGGACCTTGCCTGAGGTCACCAGCTAGTAAATGACAGCAGAATTTTACCAAGAGCCTGTGCCTTTCACCACTTACCTGGACTCTCCCTCAAAGGGAATAAGTGATCCCACCACCTCACCTTTTGAAACAAGCCCATATCTCTTGCCATCACTCAGACACTCAGCCCCCGACCAAGCCACCAGTGTCCATGGTTAAGCTCAGTCTGAAATGAGACATGTTTGATGGAGGCAGGCCCTTTACCCCCATTCCAGTCCCATCTCCAAAGAAATGAATTTAAATTAATGCAAGAAAACTAATTAGAAACTACAGAATGAGAATTCAGAATGCCTAAGAATGCCCTTAAGATCAAAGTAATGTCAGAGAATGTAGACTTTAGAATGACTCTGTATTTGGTGGTGATGGTGGGGTGGGGTGGGGGAGGGGGTGAGGAGAGGGGCTGTCAGAGTTGACTCCGCATGATCTCGGTGGAAACACTGCATAATGAGCATCCCAAACCAACTGAAGTAGAAGGCTATTAATCAAGCTGAAGTAGCAAGTGGCCATTTTTTTCCATTCCAGACATCTCACTGGTTTGGAGGTCAAATATCTATTCTTCGTCAAGTATAAAAAGCTGCCATTTGGGAGAGATTGGGTTTTATAGTATTATTTTGCTTTGTTTTTCTTTAAGACATCTGTCATTTCTGAGAACAAAGATTTCTGTTCTGTGGTTCTTAATAAGCTTTGCAAGGTGGTTTTCCTGGCATATGAAGAAGTCATTTGAATAATAAAAGCTCATATTTATAATTACAGTGAGTTAAATAGATTTGCTTAGCTTAGAGTTTGGGGTTTTTCATAAACAGATGTGAGTCCAGAAAGGCTCTATAACTCCAGCAATCTTACTGCTTTGGGGTTGCTGAAGAGCTGAGAAGCCTGAATGGGAGTTAAAGGAGCTTTCCCCAACTCCCTAAATAATCACCATGATACCTCAACCTGAGTCTACTCCTCACAACCCAATACTATTCACGTTTACTAAGCATTTGCCAGTATGAGGACAACGAATGAGCCTGACTCTAAGCTGATAATATTCACCCCCTAAGTATTCAGAGAGGAGCCTTTTATAAAATGCTTTGCTCTGTTCTCAGAGTATATTGATGACCCATAGCTCCAGTTCTAGTTGAAGCTGCTGGTTTCAAAACAGTGGTGAAAAGTGGTCACCAGGCGAAGCAGCACCTCGGGTCTAGGCCTTCCCTTACAGCCACCTCTCCTCTTGAAACTCACCAGCTCTGTGAGCCATTCCTTCAGGTCCTTGGAAGGTGATGGAGTTAATTTCGTGCCAAATTTTGAAAACTGCAATGTGCTTCCTTACTTGAAAATATGTGTTTGGGGCAATGGAACTTTTGGTCACTAATTTTCAATCACTTACGGAGTGGATTATCTTTTACAAATAAATTTTTACACCGAACCTCAATACATAAAACAGGAAAAAGCTCAGCCACTCTAGTTGAAGTACCATTTCATTTACTTAGAGGTCCCCTAATTGTTCTGCCCCTATCCATAGATACCTCTAGCAAAACCTAGAATTCTTCTATCCATAGTTTGAAGACACTGCTTAGAGTCATCCTATCAGATCAGGGGATTTGGCCAAAGCTCTGATCTTTTTTTTTTTTTTTTCTTTTTGCGGTACACGGGTCTCTCACTGTTGTGGCCCCTCCCGTTGTTGAGCACAGGCTCCGGACGCACAGGCTCAGCAGCCGTGGCTCATGGGCCCAGCCACTCTGCAGCATGTGGGATCTTCCTGGACCGGGGCACGAACCCGTGTCCCCTGCATTGGCAGGCGGACTCTCAACCACTGCGCCATCAGGGAAGCCCCAAAGCTCTGATCTTGAGCTTCAATCGGGACTTTGTTCATACATACTGAACACACTGGACATCTGTGGGATGCTGAGCAGGCCCAGACTTGTGACCTAAAGCTCTGATAATTTCTTTAGCCAAATCCAATTTAATATGTGCAGTGGATTTAATAGTGTTTCCCCTAAATTTATGACCACCTTAGAATGTGACCTTTTTGGAATAAGGGTCTTTGCAGGTACAGTGAAAATAAGGTTCAAGAGATGAAATCATAGTGGATTAATGTAGGCCTTAAACCCAATCAGAGTGTCCTTATACAGCACACAAAGGAAGACAAAGGGAATAAAGTATTGTGAAGCTGGAAGAAAGGCACGGGACAGTTCCTACCTCACGGTTTCCAGGAGGAACCAACCTGCCAACACCTTGATTTTGGATTTCTGACCTCCAGAACTGTGAGACAACTCATTTTCTTTGTTTTCAAGTTTGCGGTAATTTTTTACAGCAGCTCTAGGCAAGTAAAACATTCTGTCTTTCACTTAGTAGGCAAATATTTGTGGAAAGAATATTTGTTGAGTGAATATAAAAAATCAGCTCAATTTGATACAGTCACTGACTAAGGAAAATAGCAGTAAGTGTTTGAGGAGGAGAGAGAACGCTTATGGCTGGGGCTAGAGGAAACCCATTTTTCCTTTAACTCTATTCCAAGATAAGACTCAGGCAGAGCCTCCAGAGGAGCAAATGTGGGTGGTTAATGGATAAAGGACTAACCAGGGAAGGTGAAACTTGCTATTGGCTACCTGAGGAGTAACAGGGACTCCCTGAGGCTTTCTCAAAGATGTCCTGGCACAATGAGAAACCATTCAGTTTGTCTTAGGCACTTAAGTACAAATATCATAATAGCAGATGAGAATTGGTAAACATATAATTTACATAAAGATTCTTTTAAGGATATTATTTTTCAATAGGTACCAATAATAGCTATGAAGTTGTTATGGCTTTTTATATTGCATACCATATTGCCACCTTGGCTTTTATTTTTTTAATCTATGATCATCAGGTTCCATTGGCTGTGTTTTGTGGGCACACTTGTTATCTGTTTGGTGACTCCTCTCTCCTTGCCTGACAATAGTTTTATTCTGATGCAGCGTACCCCATGACTAAATTTCTACTTACCGATGTCCCTGAAGAATTCATGAAATGTAATGAAGTAACTATTTTCCCTGTAATTTATGCATACATTTATATACTGAACAGTAGTTTAATCAAACTCCTTTGCCTTGTGTAGTATAATAGCAATATCTAATGAAAACATATGAAGTATGTGTTTCATAATTACCCCAGACAGTTCATTTCGGTTTGCTTCCTACTTAATCCTGAAATTCCTATCTTCCTGCACTGTAAACACTTTCTTTCCTTTCTCATCAATCTCAGTTATGTAAATGAAGCAGGGCGGTGGCACAATTACTTTTTTTCTGGATGTTATCAAAGGCTCTATTCTCAGAGAAACAGCTGACAAGGGCACCCGCTAAAAATGATGTTTTAGTTTGCTTAAAAGACTGAAGCAGACGTAAAGCAGAGAGAACTTTGCACACTCCACCAGAGTAGCACTGCTGGGGCGAGTGAATGCTGATTTGCATGTGTCGTGGAAATGCCCCTCATGTTGCCAGGCCCAGCGATAGTCATGAACCTCATTCAGTCCTGTACTTTTTACAAGCACACTTGGAAAAAATCCATCCCAATAAAAATCACTGTCATGGAACAAAAGCAAATTGCTGATTGAGCATCAGCATAGTGATGGTCCCTTTGACTTTGCAGAAATAACCACGCCAGCCGTCAGAGAACATTGAACTTCCTGCTATATATAGGAAGTCCTCTATGATCTAGATTCTATGCTGGTTTCCTATCAACGATGAAGGCAGAGGGTAAACAGAAAACTGACATATCTCTTTACATTTTCAGAGCTAGTTTAAATGTCTTTTCCCTTATTTCTTCTCATCAGGATGATCCCTTTTCTGTCTATTTCTTTTAAGGGAGAAATATAATGTTTTGTATTCCCCACTTTCACTGTTCCAGAGGCTGTTGATGAAAGAGACAATGGGACCATGGAAAAACACACAATAGTTGACCCAGATATTCTTGGTACCTACTGTGATCTCAAGTAAGTTAAACAATCTCTGAAGGGTCAGCTTTTTCATCTGCCAAAACTAAGATAATGCCATCTATCACTTCAGGTTGCTGTGAGAATAAAATAATAAGTATGGCATAGTTCTGGTCACTCCAAAACAAATGTTTCCCTCTTTATTTCTAAGACATTTTCTATCTGCCAGGTGAAATGAATCTACATTCACTTATTTGATAAACAAGTATGGAACACGCACCATACTGGAATTTGGAAAGCGAACATGGTCATTGGCCACGTGAGTCTGACTCTGGCAGGGAGGGTAGACATTAACCAATTAATAGCACACAAATTATATTTGCAAACTCTATGTACACCAAAGGAAAACCTCAGGATGTGCAGGCATCATTTGTATGGGGGAGGGTAACTTCTGAGTTGAGGTGATTAGAATGAATAGGATTTAACTAGGTGAAAAGTAGAGGGGAAAGGAGGAAACAGTCCTTGCAGAGGTTGGCGGGCATACAGAAAGGTATAGAGGCTGATAGAAGCAGAAGAATTTGAAGAACTTTAAAGCACTCTTAAACCTCTAGGTTAGGAAATTCTTGGGCTTATTCTTAAGATCTCCAGGGAAGGATTTTGCATACTTTCCCTTGACAATTTATTCCAAGTGTTTTCCTGAGGGGAGAAACAATATATTACAGGAAACTTGATGTTAACTGTTTGTAAAGTATATCTCAGGGTTACACGACAATATAGTTGTTTGAATAATTAACTTGTATTTATTCTTATTGCATTTTCCCCTTTCCTATTGAATGAAGTAGTCAGATCCTAACACTCTCTTATGGCGCTAAAGGTCTTTGTTTCAAAGTATAATAAAAATTTACTGGGATACAAATTCTTAAAGACTAAGCAACTTGAACGGACTATGGAAAGGAGACAGAAGTAAAAGTGAAAAGAAGGTCAGGAGCAGGGAGGAGAAGGAAAATGAGATGGAAAAATCTTGCTAATGTCTAAGATTATACTCTCAGTCGTCACCAAAGAAGTTAATTAGATTTAGTTTATTTTAAAGAAAATAGAGGAATGTGATGGTTCTTAAATTTTCAAGTGGGTAGAGTAAGAGTTACACTTTCTACACACTACAGTGAGAAAAATATTGTTTAAGTGAAGGATTTTTGACATCCCCAACATCTAGAACTTTCTCTAAAATGTACACAGTGGACCCTGTGCTGTGCTGAAGGGAGCACCATGGTAGGACCATGTTGGGAGACCTCTGGAGATTTCTGGAGCTAAGACTTGTGTAACAGGCCCTTCCAGACCTGCTGCCCTCAGTCCTTCCTGGACACGTCATATCCACAGACTGGTCATCATTACAGGGCACGTGTCATGACTAGTCATTATTAGATAACTTGTGGATAACTCAGTACAATGTCACTCTCATACAATCCCTGTGCCTGAATGTCTATTCTCTGAGATATAAAAACCAACCTACTAATTCACTTTTCGTGTTCTGCTACACAATAGTCAGGTTCTGCCACAAGAGGAGACACAGGAAGGCTTAGGAAAACAGTTTACTATACTCATAGTCCTAGACAGGGATCAATAAATGCCACACAGGGTCACAGGAGAAGTACCAGGCTTGGGTCAGGTGACAGGAGCATGGGGACAGCTGAGACTAGAGCCTTTACTTGTGTTTCTTCAGGAAAGGTCAGACAGGGTGAACAGTTTAAGGTTGTCTAGTTTGAATAATTTCCATGAAGTCTAAGCTATGAGATATGGTCCTTAGTTGCCTGGTACCTGGCCCTGGGATGATTAAGGCAGAGGAATATTCCCTCCTGGTGTGTATGGGGCAGTAGATGAGTTGTGGCTCTGGATCGGTGAGCTTATCAAATGCTATTTCTAAGAATTGGCTAGCCCAGCGAGGTGCAGTCTCTCCCTAGTCAGATAAGTTTAAGAGGGTAAAAAAAAAATCAAAATATACAGAAAATAAAAATATATATGCAATACAGTCACCACGCATATGTAAAACTCATGCCAAAATTCACCTTACATATGTAAAACTCATTTTACTAGAGCTTTAAAATCTTATTGAATTAATGCTTATTGTGTTACTATTTATCATTTTGTGACATTTTGAGAATTGACTGAGCCTTCTGATTTTCAGCCTTGAGAAGAATATGTACTGTTTTGTACCTCCCAATGTCCAGTCCCCTTTTCTTTGGGTTTTCCATAATTCAGGCATCAATATCTCACCCATACATGTACTGACTCTACCCCCACCTCCTGTGTGGGTCCTGATTGGCTCAACCAATGAATAAGCAGGCTTCATCCTCCTGGCCATGGTGATTGGTTCAGAAAACATGACCAATTGGACCAATCGGACACCCAGATACATTTTTATGTATTTTACGTTAAGAAGTTTGTTTATGATCTTAGAGAACTTCTGCAAGATACACTTTCACTTCGTATTAGGTATGAATAAGAAGCAAATACTTCCCACTAGCTGTGGACAGCCAGCTTATGATTCTAGAGAAGACAGGAGAGAAAGGAAGAAGTGGGTTCTTTGGGAGACATTGTTGATCTATGGAATGAATCTTCACCTGTCTACTTCAGGACTTCTTAGTTGTGTAAGACACTTTCTCACTCCCTTTTTAAAAGTCACTTGGACTCCAGTTGTCGTTACTTGCAGTAAAGATTTCTGACAGAAGGTCCTTGTTTTCTCTCCAGCATCACTTTATTTTGATCATGGCACCAAGAGAAGAGAAAGCTTACTCAATTTCTTTTCTTCTGTGTTACCGTGGAAAAAAATCAGGTGAATTAGAAAGGTGAATTACAGCTTTACTAGGTAATGAATTTTGAATAACATAATAATAGTGTTTAAGAGGAAAAATTAGACAAAAATTATAATAATTATACTTATTATGAGCAAAAATACACAATTACACAATTTTATACCCACGCTCATAATTTCCTGACTTTGCTGCTCTCTGTTTTTCCTTGTGGAGAGGCTCTCCTGGATTTCTGGGATGATGGAGCCAATGTCAAGCTCCTTGATGGAGTAGAGTTGACTCTTTTGTTTTTTTTTTTTTTTTTTTTTTTGGTAAGCGGGCCTCTCACTGCTGTGGCCTCTCTCGCTGCGGAGCACAGGCTCCAGACGCGCAGGCCCAGCAGCCATGGCTCACGGGCCCAGCCGCTCCGCAGCACGTGGGATCTCCCCGGACCGGGGCACGAACCCGCGTCCCCCGCATCGGCAGGCGGACTCCCAACCACTGCGCCACCAGGGAAGCCCTAGAGTTGACTCTTAAACAACATGGCTTTGAACTGCACGGGTCCACTTAATATGCAGATTTTTTTTTTTTCAAAAGTAAATACTACAGTATTACACATCCCCAGTTGGTTGAATCCTGATCTTCGGTTGGTTGAGTCCTCGGATGCAGAACTGGATACAGAGGGCCGACTACAAATTATATTCAGATTTTCAATGGGGTGGGAGGTCAGTGCCCCTAACTCCTGCTTTGTTCAAGGGTCAACTGTATATAGTTCTTATTCACAGTACAACTGAAAACTGGAGGTCTATCAGATCATCTTAGCACTTAGACCATGGATTTTCTAATTCCCTCTTTGTAAAGGGTAAAAGCAGGGGAAAACAAGTAGCAGAGAATGAGAAAGAAAAAAAATGCAAAAATAGCTAAATTTTTATTTTTAATGTTTTTTAAAAAGAGAAAGTGTCAAAATAAAATAAAGTGTCAGAAAAATGATTTTTAATTGTCATTCTTCATTATGTTCTTCTGTCCTTTCACAGTCTCAGTCCTCTATAAACTAATAAGGAAAAATGAAAATCAGTTTCATTAAGGAGACCACTTTTGTTGGACTCATTCTTTAGTTGATCAAATCAGGCAGCTGAGTGAGGATGAATCTTCCCTGTGATTAGCTCACACTCCTGAAGTAGCCAGGCACCTGTGAGGATATGGGGTGGAGAGAAGATAATAATTGGGCTCTCATCATTTATAATTATGTGTGTTTCAAGTGGATGTGAACAGTGGGGTTTGAGAGGGCTACATAAAAGGGGAAAATTCTGACATGAACACTTCAGTCATTAACTCGAGTATTCAAAAGGAGAGATAAAGTTTTAAACAATAAAAGCCTTGAGAAACAAAGACCTAAAAATAATAATGTTACCAAAAATTAGAGCAATTGTTTATTAATTTCATATCATACAGCATCTTCATCATACTAAAGAATTACCATAGTTATTGACTGGACGTACAGTGAACTGTTGTTATCCCTTTGTGTACAAAACCCTCTGAAGTCTCAGAAAAAGTTAACCATTTTTTCCTTTTTACATTTAATTTATCAAGGAAAAATGAACAGTAATGAGAAGAGTCCAATATGCTATTTATGTGTGTGTGGATCATAAAAGAACTTTAATAAAATATCACATATTAAAGATTTTTTTTTTCCTTTTTTAATGTAGAACTTTCCCCAAGAGCCTGTTCCTATGATGTTTACTCTTATCTCTTCGATTTGAGTGTCTAAACAGAATATAAGTGAACTTAATTTTCTTCTTGATATTTTGTCTCCCAGCAAATGTATAACAAGAAGTGAGGTTTAATTAGAGCTTTGGAGTCCCACAGCTTTTCTACTCTTAATTAAAAAGGAAAAATTACTGTCTGCCCTCCCAACATAACCAGTAACTAGTAATTATTTCTATTTAAAAGCAAGCTTTCTATTTAATAAAGCAAGATTAAAAAGAAAAAAAATCAAACAAGTAGGTATAGTTCCAGCAGACTATAATCTCCATGAGGACAGATGATTTGGTTTACTGATGTATTCCCAGCAACTAGGACAGAATCCGGCATATGTTATTAAAACACTGCGTCATCAAGTATTTGCTGAATAATGTATAAATATATTTTTCCAACGTATCACTCACGAAATTTCAACTAGGGCTAATTACCATTTAATCTCTATATACCCATGACTCTCAACCAGGCTTGGGTGGGATGGTTATGTCACTTCATCATGAATACCTGTGTCTAGACAAGAGCCCTTTTAAGATAAATACTGCTAGAACTAGGGCACATTGGCACAAAAACAGAAAAAAAAAAAAAAAAATTTGGTCTTTCGCTTCTTACAGATTGATGCTTCCTAGAGAAAGAGCACTCACTGCCTGCTTACAGCCAGCCAGTTGGAGGAAAGGCCCTAATTATCCTCCCAAGTTCTGGCACTCAGACTCTATTTCCTCTTTTGGCTTAAGATCAAACAAAATGTGAAAGTGAAAAAAAAAAAAATCAACAGGGCAATAATGTTCTTCTGTGCAGAGCACAATCAGAAAATTACTTCTTTTTCTACCAAATACTGATACAAACTCTTCCATTTTATCAGAAGTTTGAAATTTCATGTAATGCTTAGATTTACAAATAAAACCCTATAGGCATATCATGTTTCCTTATTACAGCAAAAAGTCTTTCAAAGGGAACATGCTATCTTCAGGTACAAAATGATGTCTCTTGCTAAAGTTTAATTTTCAATGTATTTAAATAGATATAAAGTATTTACTCTATATTTCTTCATGTTCCTATCAGGGGTACTTTTCTGCTTTAAAATGAAATGTTTTTTGTCTTTTTTCTCTTTTTAGCCTGCCTTGATTCTCCCTCCACTATTCCCGTTGTCCCCACAACACACACAATTCCTTGACCTTTTCTTACCCTCTCTTTACCTTTTTCTCTCCCTCTATATGTTAATGTACACAAGTTCCCTCCTCCCTCCCCAAACAGACCTCACCAACTTATACCACTCACCATTTCCTTTTTGAAGAATAGAGAAGTTGCACAGGATGAAATGAACCTTCTAGTTTTCCACGTCTCCTGAGCAGTAGCTTCACTAAAGTTACCTCTATCAGTAGGATAGATCTATGCTGTTAGAGAAGAATTATGTAAAGTTTACATATTTAAATTTCTAGAAAACTACAAATATTTCCATCTTCTCTATTGAACTCAACACATAAAGTACCACTAACCCAAAGTTCATAGCTAAGAGCATAGTTTTCTTAAACTTTATTATATTTAATGAAAATCATTACCAGTTAGCAGGTAGAGAGGTATGTATCTTGTGTATTGAGTCCATTCAAATATCTTAGAGTAAGAGGTCATGTAAAACTTACACACCTAGCACTAAGCTTGTGACATGGAGGATTCCCAGTAAATGTCTGGTAAATAAATGAGTCAGTGAACTTAAGTTAGGGAACCATTGACTAAAACTGCCTGCCTTGGCCAGGCACAATGATAACCGCTTGCCTGAGTTTTCTCGCAACAGGAGGTCCTGATAAAGAATAGGGTGCTGCTGCCAAAAACTAACCAGGAGAATTCGGGAGGGGCCCAACGAAGAGGGAGGAGACAATATGTCCTGCCAACCTCCCAGAAACCCTCACACTGGAATCCACCTCCACTGAGAGATGTGCGTGCCACCAGGAAGGACCCTGAGTCAGATGATACAGCCAGAGACAACCAGAAACTAACCCCATCACCATAAAACCTGAGACTGTGAGCCATGTGGCAGAGCAGTCCTCCAGGGTTCCCTTATCCTGCTTCTCTCTGCCCCGACGCCCCTTTCCAATAGTCTCTTCCTTTGTCAGCACGTGTGTCTCCTCAGACAATTCATTTCCGAGTGTAAGACAAGAGCCCATTCTCAGGCCCTGGAAGAGGTCCCCCTTCCTGCAACAAGGTGAGAATGTGGTGTATCATTCTGGCTGAAGTGTGGAAGATGAATTGGAGACTGGCCATGCTGGAACTAGTGTAACCAGGTAGGAGATTTTTAATAATATTAAGGGGGTAAGTGATGAAGATCTAAAAATGTAGCAGAAATGGAGAGCAGTGGTCAGATATATTTTAAAGATAGAGAGGAGGTAAAACCTCTAGGATTTGTTGCTTAAGAGGATAACAAAGACAGGCAATTCTGGGTACCAGCTGGTATTTACCTAAAACTCTGAAAAAGTCCATGAATATCGTCAGGGTAAGCATGGACATTTATGAGTTTACCAGACTTAGAGGGACAAGTACTGAATTTACTAAATCAACTGCCCCCCCAAGTGTCCTTCACATGGTGACAGGGATAAATTTGTATGCTTTTTTACTTCTTGATCTTGTTAAATTAATTAAACAGGTAGGCCATTAGGTGTAAGCAAACCAAAACTTAAGTCTGTAATGCCTCAAGTTTAAGAAATGGAACCCTGGGGCTTCCCTGGTGGCGCAGTGGTTGAGAGTCCGCCTGCCGATGCAGGGGACACGGGTTCGTGCCCAGTCCGCGAAGATCCCACATGCCGTGGAGCGGCTGGGCCCGTGAGCCAAGGCTGCTGAGCCTGCGCATCTGGAGCCTGTGCTCCGCAACGGGAGAGGCCGCAACAGTGAGAGGCCCGCGTACCGCAAAAAAAAAAAAAAAAAGAAATGGAACCCTAAGGAGGGCCAATCACAAACAGCCAACCAGGCTTTCCCAAATAAAGCAACGGCTTCAGCTATCATCAGTCAAATAATTTTCTTGTTTTTCTTTTTCCTCTTCTCTATAAGTCTTTCCTTTATGTCTACTGAAAATAAATAAATGCACAACTTGTGAGTTAAGTTCTATTTGGGGCAAAATGAGGACTATAGCCAAGGAGACAGCATTTCAGATAGCGCTGAGAAACTGCTCCAAAGAGGCAGGGGGGGAAGGTCAGTGTTATGAATGATTTTAGTGAAGGGGGTGCACGCCGTCAAGCACATATTTTGGCAGAGGCTTTCCGCTAGTCACCAGGAGCAGATGATGCCGAAAACTCCGCCTCAGAGTTTTGGGTGAAGTAGAAGAAAATAGTTGTTTTTGTTTGTTTGTTTGTTTGTTTGTTTGTTTTGTGGTACGTCGGCCTCTCACTGTTGTGGCCTCTGCAGTTGTGGAGCACAGGCTCCGGACGTGCAGGCTTAGCGGCCATGGCTCACGGGCCCAGCCGCTCCGCGGCATGTGGGATCTTCCCGGACCGGGGCACGAACCCGTGTCTCCTGCATCGGCAGGCGGACACTGCGCCACCAGGGAAGCCCGAAGACAATAGTTTTATTGCTTTGCCAGGTAAAAGGGGACACAGCGGGCTCATGCCCTCAAAACTGTGTGTCCCAACCCGGGGGGGCCTTGGTGAGGAGTTTTATAGCAGTGGTTCAAGGGCAAGCTTGCTGATAAGGATCAGGGTATGTACAGGGCCTGCATTCCTTTAACCTGGTCTCAGGTGGTCTTTTGATGAGCTTCTGTGGTTCTCAAGGTTATCAAACTGTGACCTTCTCTCTGAAATGAAGAATCCTTCATCAAGTAGTTGACATCTTCCATTTGTTGGGGGTTTTGGTTCCGCAGAAGAGCTCAAAGATAGTTATATGTATCCCTTGAGGTGGAACCAGGACCCTGCCCCAGGGCTGCACTACTGTTTCCTGACTGCTCCTCTCTCATCTCTGCATCCCCTCCCTTTCCTGATGAGCAACTCTTTGAACTTGCCCTTTGGAACTCAGAGAATGTCATGGAGGTTGAAGCCTACTCCCTACAAACAAAAAATGGGGGACACAGAAAGTTTTCCATGCCCAGGAGCCCCAGATGGTCCTGCTCAGTTTCACAGATGTCACCACTAATGATTTTAGTGCTTTTCTAGATATGAGGAGGTGCAAGAATTGGGCTCATAAAATCTTCTCCTGAGAATACCTAACTATCTGAAGACCTGTTCTGCTAGTTTTTCCCAGAACACAGAGTGACTCATCCTGATCTCCTCCCTGAACTCCTTTCAGGATGTGTCTTGCAGAGGTAGATGGCAGGTGCCAATATTTAGTTGACACCTAGCTCCTGCAGTGGTGCCCCCCTAAACAACTCTGGTTTGGTGTTGCACGATTTAATTTTTGCTCAAATATACTATTAAAATTTTTAATATGCCTCAATTAAACACTCCCATTTGATCTGCTGTACTTTACAGTAGAGATTTCTTTTGTTCGTTGAATTCAAAGTACTCTTCATTTAGTTCTTATAACATTATTGACTCCTACTGATCTCGGACAGCCTTGGCCTGCAACGGCTTGAAACAGGGTTTCAGTTCCCAGCCAGAGATTGAAGTCAGACCACGGCAGTGAGAGGGCTAAATCCTAGCCACTAGACCACCAGGGACCAGTGGCCAGTGACAAGGCCCTGGCCTGTCAGCTGTGTAGAAATGAATTTCCACATAGAGACAGAAAGTAGTGAAGCAAGTAAAGTGTTTATTAGGAAGAAAAAGAGTACGGTACGTGTGGATAGACACACAGGTAGGCTCAGAGAGAGAGTTTCACCCTCGTGGTACTTTGAATCACTTTTATGGGGCATTTCTTCTGGGTTTCCTATGACCAGTCATTTTGCTTTGCCTGTTGCTGAGTCCGTATTTATGGACTCCATTTATTCTCAGGAATACTCCATTAAAAAAATACTATTTCCAAGCTTGCTTGCTTTTTTCTTTTTCTTCCTCCTTCACTATCACTGACCTAGATTCCCCACACCAGATGTGTTCACCTGGATCTCAGATTAAAAGGAGGAATGTTCACTCCCTGCTCCTTATGTGCCTCAGGTCACAATCTGGAGAATTCCTCTACAGAGAGAATGGTTGGAAAACATATTTCTAATTCTTAGGAGGAGGTAATTAAATAATTTCCTTTTATGATACTCTCTTTGTTCTCTTCTTGAAAGGAAAGAGCATCCCCTTTATCACTTTAAACAGGGCAAACTAGTATTTCTAACCCTCCTCCCAAAGTTAATTAACATGTAAATACTTGTCAGTAAAAGGTAACACTTCATCAATTAGCATATAAATGGGCCAGGGACAATATTCTGCCATAAAGAGACAGCTTGGAAGATTTTGCCAAATGTATTTGGAAAGAAAAAAATAAAATAAAATAAAGTCTTTATCATTTCCGTGCAAACAGTTATGAAATAGAATGTCATCCGGAGCCTGGGGTAAAGGGAAAACGATCCTGCCTGGATAGAATGAAGTGAAGTTTGCATACGCAGCTTGGTTTTATGTACATGTTTACTCAAAAAGCAAAGATGGAAAGTGACTAACTGCTTATGTCCAGAAAACACATCATGTTTTTTTTTATTTTATTGGATACCATCAGTGAAGGAACAGAAAGCCATGGGTGGGAAAAGGATTTAAGGGCTAATTTTTCCATATTGGGTGTAATGATGAGTACACTCAGGGAACTGTACATGCAGGGGTTGTTTCCACTCAGCCCTGAATTTGTGTTTCAAATGAGGTAATTGTGCACCTAATGATGCATTTGCACAAGCAATTACCTGATTGGCATATGCCAGGTGAGCTTTTGAGAAATAATAGGGCAAATGCACTTTTGCTTGGCACCCATGGAACCTTGTCTGTAAAAATAAAATAATAATTATAATCATATCATATTTGTGACATTCTTATTAGAATCATGTGTGAATGAGATGTTCATGCTAATAAAAGATAAGTCATTAGCCTAAGAGGAAAATACACTCTCTGGCCACACTGGCAAAGATACTAGTTATTCTATATTTATTACTAAAGCTACAACATATTCTAGTTCATGCAGGAAAGCCCAGGATTTGTCATCAGAAAACCTGATTGAAATCCCGTGTAGCTGTGTCAATTGCAGATATCCAAATTTAGGCAAGTCACTTAAAAACACAGAATCAAAGTTCTTCAAAATGGAGACAATAGTTTTGTTCATGTGGAAACTGAATCTGATTATTATTATTTATTGCATCTTGTATTACTAGTGCTGGTATTAAGTACATTGTACTGATGCCTGTTCCAGGTCAAGGTGAACCCTAGCAGGATTATTTCATCTGTTAGTGTTGGTCGGATTGTGGTTCCCTCCTCCACTTGTGGGGGCTGATCACCAGGGCCCCATCTCTCTCACTACCAGGTAACAGGTGACCCAACTCAACTGAAGTCATCCTGGACAGAGCCACCCTTGAAGCAAGTTTCCCTGACTTTCTCCAGATCTAACAAAGGATAGAATGAGGTGAAGTCTGCATACTCAACTTGGTTTTCTGTACATGTTTACTCAAAAAGCAAAGACGGAAAGTGACTAATTGTTTATGTCCAGAAAACACATCATGTTTGTTTGTCACATCACGTTTGTACCTTGAAGCTCAGCCTAGTCCAAGGTCCAAAGTTTGGGTCAAAACCAGATTTGTCTTCTAAAATTGAAGAGTGAGTATATTTTCATGGCACTTAAGCCTAGGAAGTATGATTCCCAGAGGAGAGTGGAAAGGATCTGCACATTAGCTTCAATCTACCCAGAAGCTGACCTTTTCCTCCCTGCGCCCTAGAAAGTCAAGCATTCAAGGAGAACTTTCTGTGCTTATAGAAATGTCCCATAATCTTCACTGTCCAATAGAGTAGCCACTAGCTCCATGTAACTGTTGAACACTTAAAGTGTAGCTAGTGGGAACTCAGGAACTAATTTTTTCTTTAATTTAAAATAATTTAATTTAAATGTAAAGAGTCACATGAGCCTAATGGCTACCATATCAGACAGTGTGACAAGGTAAAAATTAGACTTTTTATTAAGTGATAATTCAACACTATGGACTGTGAATATCATTTACTGCCCACTGTTTTTTTACTCCTACCTTTTAAAATATTCAATGCCAATCCTCCCTTTTCATGGCAATCTTTGACACTTTTTAAGCCGTTCTTCTTAACATCAATAAGCTAAAAAATGCACAGAGATCTAAGGACTATAGTTAATTTACTTTTATTAGAATTCAACCTAAAACAAAATAAAACAAGACAAATAAATAAGTAACAAGGAAATAGAAAGGTAGAAATTTTCTGAAGCTTTCAATATCTGCAATCTGATTATTGAAAGGTATTAAGTATGAGAATAACATCTAATTGACATGAACTATTAAGGAATCAGAGTCTGTGCCCTAACCAAGTACCCAAAATCCTGTAACAAAGAAATTATTCCTAACTTGACTGGGCTTTGAAAACATAGGTAAAATGATAACAGTAATAATAATATAGTAACAGCAAGAGTTAATCATTTATTATGTCTTAGGCACTCATCTAAGAACTTTGTATACTTTATGTAATTTATTCTTCATGTAGCCTTATGTGATGGTTGTTATTATTTTCCCCATCTTACTGATTAAAAAACTGAGACTTAGAAAGGCTGCATAACTTGTCCAAGGTTATAGCAAGAACACGTGGCAGAGCTGAGATTCAAAGCCAGATCGGCCAGACTCCAGAACCTACTACCCTAACCATTGTGTGATGTGGTTTTATACTACTTCAAGGTAAGAATGTTCTAGAAAAGTGATGGACTTTCTTAGGCTCCATAGAAGAACAGAAGTTTCCATGCTAGACAACCACGCCACCAATGGATTAATATCAGTGAGTGTGCAACTCGGAAAATTGCTTCCTGGGTAATTTAAGGGAATATTGGGTCAAAGGAGTCTCCATCCCAATATTTCTCTGGCAAACAGTCAAACAATGATCTCACTCCTTCCTAAGGGCTGGAATGGAATGAACCACTTGAGTCTTGTTTATTGGGAAGGCTAACTCCCCGGAATAAACAGCCCAGGATTTACAGAAGCACGTGATGTGGTCAGTGTAGGCTGTGGACCCACGTCCCACCATGCTTCCTGACAGCCCCCTGACTCTTTTCCTTCTATGAGTCTCGCTGTGCTGCCTATATCAGACTGGGCTTTTGTGAATGATTTATAGCACGTTTGAGATTGCAATTCTTACTGAAGTGTAAATAAAGTGGTGAGGTTATTTTAGGATTGAAAAATGGTGATCTGGTCCAAAATAAAAATATTCATATTTCTGGTTTCCAGAAACCAGGAAGGGGAAATAGTGGTCACGGGCGGGAGGTGGGGGAGCAGGAGGTGGCACTTTCTTTTGATGACACAAATAACTTCAGCATGTGTGTGTGTGTGTGTGTGTGTGTGTGGTGTGTGTACACATGCATGTGTGCACGTGCACACACAGGCATGCACCTACATTTCAGGCCCATCAGTGTTCACTATGCTACCCTCTACCTCCCTCTCTGCCTATAAAACTTGTGAGCAAGTGATCTTTGAATATGTTCTCCCCAGAATCTAGTCATACTGTCATTATTAAAAATATTTAGAGCTATTTTTGTTTTTTGTTTTTGTTTTTGGCGGCACACGGGCCTCTCACTGCTGGGGCCTCTCCAGCGGCCATGGCTCACGGGTCCAGCCGCTCCGCGGCATGGGGGATCTTCCCAGACTGGGGCACGAACCCGCGTCCCCTGCATCAGCAGGCGGACTCCCAACCACTGCGCCACCAGGGAAGCCCTAGAGCTATTTTTAAAAAAATGTTAATGAAACCTTCCATAGATTTGGAAAAATAATTAAATGTAAAATATAGCAGAAATAGGGATATTGGTGACAACTGAAAATACTAACTTTACTGGATGATAATTCTATATACCAGGACATGATCATATCCAATTAAGTCGAGCTCTATTCAGTAATCACTGTGTAATGGGATAGACTCACAGAGTAATAGGATTTATTCAAGGCAAGGATAGAGGGGCTTAACACACATTAGATATCTTGAATGCATTAAGAGTAAGAAAAACTGATTGATGCAAAATCATTTGGAGGAAACAGAGAAAACGAAAATATTCTTAAGGGTTAGATGTATGGTCTCTCTGAAGAGTCTTAATGGACATTTATAAACTTTGTTGCCCAGTAATTTTCATCACCAACTTATCTGAAAATGGAATTAAAAAGCGAAAGCTCGCAATATGAAGACTCTCACCCTTAAACTCTTTTTGTAAGATCACTGACCACTGCTGATCAAGGTTTCGTCTGGAAAAGCCAGGACAAGATCTCAGAAGGTCACGATGGCCCTGAACACATTGTTTGGCTTCTCAGAGAACTTTCAAAAGGAACTGTGAATGCTTTGTCACGCTTGAACTAGATATTAGTTGGCTAAGCTGAGAATCAAATATGGGAAATTAGTTGCCATTAAAAGATTGCTTCAGGCAGTTCATTTCTCATCAGCCAAGCTGTGCAGACCTCCTGCTGTGGGCAGTGAACATTAGCTTACTAAATACTTCAGCTCATCAGACACTGCATTACTCACGGATGGGCCTGAATTTTGGTGATGGGGGAGGGGGAAGAGGAAACAACAGTTAAACAGCATAACTATTGGCATCTATATGGGTAGAGATTAATGCTCTATGCTATTAGAAAAAACAATAAAAATTATTGTTCATTGACATGTACAGATACAATTTATTTTTAAGAGGGAAATAAATTGGTTACAAAGCCATTTTTACATGATTTTATTTTTGGTTAAAAAGTGTGTGTGTGTGTGCCTGTGCGCGTGTGTGCTTGGTTATGTGTGATTTTAACCAGAAAAAATAAACGGTAAAATCGTTACAAGTGTGATTTGGGGGGGTGGCATATTAAGGATGGCTCTTTATAATTTGTTTTGTCCATCTGTATTTTCAATAATTTTATAATTCAATCATTATGACTTTATAATAAACACCTATGGCATAATGACATAAAAAATAATAGACATTAAACAAAAGATCATGTCTTTTTCTCCTTCTTTTTGAATTTTTTTTTTTTTCCTGTTGAGGAACATTCATTCAGGGAGCCTTTCAAATACATGAAGGAGAAAATACCAGAGTGAGTATAAATGAATCGTGAATAGAAAATGCCATATGTCTTGGGACTTCTCCTGTTCTAGCAGCCCTAGAATTATGCTGCATAGGACAGCCCTAAGACTGGGCATTGAGAGTCACCTGAAGTTCTCACTGGCCTTCCTCCATCCCTAAAGTTTGCACAGACTCCCCTTTGGTTCTCTCATGTGACAAAATTTGCATATTCCAAAATAGTGCCATCTGCATACCCGGAAGTTTGGAGCCAGAAGCTCTTGATCTGAATCATGGTTCCACTGGATAATAGCTGTGGAACATTGAACAAGCCACTTAATAATCTCTGAGTTTCAGATCCTTTATCCGTAAAGTGAAATGGTAAAGCCTACCTCACACAATAACCTTCAGGATTAAATTAGATAATGTACGTAAAGCCCCAAAGGGAGGTAATCTCTGAGTTTTGGTTATTCTTACTTTCCCACTTGTCAGGCAGTGAAGCTGCAATGAAGACTATAGATAGGAAAAGGGGTGATGATGGTAGAGTTTAACGCAGGGTATAGAAAGTGTACCCTGACTTAGCAAAGTAGAGGTGTGGATACGAGTCACTAAAAGTGCAGGTTTTGACTGGTGGATTGCCCACGAATTACAGAATCCATTACTGCAAGATGCTTAAACCCTACACACTGAGAAGGAGGCTTCCTAGAAATACAAAGCTCCTGAACTCTTGCCAAATGATCTTGATAAATGTTCCCAGGATTCCAAGTCCATCCTCTCCTCTAAACTGGGGATGTCATCTACTTTGTTTTAATGAGTTGTTGTGAGACTCAGAAACTCTTTATAAGGTGAAAAATACAACCTAATTATTTTTCAGTAGGACTCTGGTTTACAAGTAAGTGACAGAAACCCTAATCAGAAAAATGTAAACCAAAAGAAGAAACTCTCATAGAATCAAGTGCAAGAACAAAGTTGGGTTCCAGGAATTCCTAGTAAAGTGGCCAACTCATCCCAGCTTGCCTGGAACTTTCCTGGGTTTAACACTGAAAGTCCACTGGACTGGGAAACCGCTCAGTGAAGGCTGTTCACCACCATCCCTCATGGCTGTGTCCCCTCTGAGTGTCTGTTTCATTTTCTCCCTCTGCTGACCAGCTTTCTCCATTTCTCTGTCCACATGGTTAGAACCACAGTCAGAAGCATGTTCTAATCTCTACTTTTGTTATAGCATGGGCAATTTCATTTCTTATTGCCCATGATGTACTATACTTTACAATAACCCCATTTTTAAAAGTCTCATACTTTGCTCTCAGGAAATAATCAAAATGATATGCTCAACATCTGTGTTTTTATAAGGAAAACCTGCTTAAGGAGGCACTATACTGGATGAGTTCAGTGCACTCCTGAGATTACATATTTTCAGATGAAACCATTTAAACACACTCTGAAAAATCATGGAATCCAGGAAGGGTCCTTGTTTTTAAGGAACTTTCATTAAAATCTGCTCTCCTGCCTGACAGTAAGTTCTATGAAAACAGCAACCTGGCTATTTTGCTAGCCATATTAATGCTAGTGCTAAGACCCAGTTGGTCAAGAGGATGAACATGTCAGGTAGATGAAAATGAAAACATGAAATTTAAGGGTTGAGATGTGTGTTACATGGCCTATAGGATAGAAACTCAGAGAATCAATGGAAGCTTTTGTAGAGTACTCGACTTGGTAAAGACTTGGAATGGTTGAGAATAGAAATACAATGAGAAGGGAAAGCCAGCTTCTTTATTGCCTTCCTCATTTGGTTCCTGACTCCGTAGTAAACAACAAGCATAGTCCATGTACCAGAAGACTAAGCTCAAAACCCAGCTTCTGTGGATCAGGGGAATGGCTTTGCATATTGTGTCACGTAGCATTTCCCCTCTTTGAAACTTACACTCTCCAAAGATGTAGATGCAGAACAATATCAGATGTTGGAGCTACTGACAGTTCTCTTCTTGATCAACCCCAAGTTCCTTGTATTTGAATGGATTCTTTTTAAAAGCATGCAGGTTTTATGAATGTTTTCTCTGAAATTTGATTAAACATAATGGAAAAAATAGCTGGTCTGAACCTCATTTTCACTCTCTTTTTAACCTTTCTTCCCATTTCCTCACAGCCTCTTCTTTTCTAATTGCCCAGCTCTACCTCATTCTTTTTTTTTTTTTTAGTTGAAGTATAGCTGATTTACAATGTTGTGTCAATTCCTGCTGTACAGTGAAGTGATCCAGTTACAACATATATAATTCATTTTTATATTCTTTTCCATTATGGTTTATCATAGGATACTGAATACAGTTCTCCGTGCTATACAGTAGGACCTTGTTGTTTATCCTACTTTCTTCTTGCTCATAGATTTCTATTGGACACTTCTACTCTACCAGTCAGCTATGGGCCTTAATTGACATGTCATTAAAATGTACTCAGGCACCGTTTGAATTGGAACAAGAATAAATTCCAAGCAAAGGGCTCGAGTCAGCCTTCCAGATTTCTGTGTCAGAGTGCCCCCTCAGAGGAGCAAAGTCATTTTTTCCCATTGCCTTTCTCCAGCATTGCAGGGATTCTAAATAAGCCAAACTGGAATAAAATCTCCATGACGCTACTTCACCACTTGCATTTCAGAGTGGTGACTGCCCAACAGTTTGCACTGAACCATGTAGCACTTGCGCATTTGGTCTGACAGCTCTTTCATTATAGATGAGCACCCCAGGTCTTGAGAGGTCCACTTGGTCCAATATTGGTTTCATTTGGGCATTACATTTTGATCAGCATTGTTTACTGAGCAAGCTCTGCTAAACCTCCCCCTGTACTGATTGCCTGTGGGGAGAAGTGGGCCAGCTCAGTTTCCTGGTTCCAAGAAAGAGAATTCAGCAAGCTGAGGGGCAAATTACCCCAAACTCCAGATCACCTATATAAACAGTTGTCATATGTGCCCAGGAAAGAGAAGCGCTATTGTTTGTCTTGCTCAGTTTTTCTGGAGCCAAGAAGACAATTGCTTCCATGCAAACATGGACAGATTAAATACGCTATATTCTGTCCTTTTGCCATCTGCTTCTTGCTTATTTTATTTTAAGCTGCATGACTAAACTTTATTATCCGACGGTGAAGGTGGGCTCTGTTGTTGCTGTGCTCAACTCCTGGAGGCTTGGAATGAATGTGAAGTTGCAGGGCTGATCTGCAAAGAGTGAGTCAGAAATCAATTGGCCACTGTGCAATGATCACTCGCTGTGTCAATACGGAGACATTAGCATTCTAAGATTCCTCCTGGCAAGATTCACAGCAGGAGGGAGGGAGTGATGAAAGGGGAACAACAACAAAAACCTTGTTTTGTTTTATTCCTCTAAATATCTGTATTTGCATAATATCCCCCCTCTTTGTGCCAGCCTCCAAGTGCTGAGAGGAAGATTCTGTTCCCAAGTTCTGCATCTCTAAACTTTTCTAGAAGATTTTGTGGTTTCTAGCCTATCTTTCTTGTCTCATTGCCCCAAATATCTTAAAGTCTTCTATCACTGTAAGCTAGCAGAGCACTCCTTAGGAACTTCTAACTATTCCTTTCTACTCCCATTCATTCTAGTTTCTCCCTCTTTTAATCTGACTTCTAGAGCTGAGATTACAGTGAGGTAAGAAAGGTACACTTCTCAGGTAGAAAATTTAAGGGGACACCAACAAACTCAGTAACCAATATAAATAATGTTTCAGTATAATGTATTTTTAAAGTATGTTTCTAATTAAAATTTTTTTTAAATTTTGAGATAATTGTAGTTTCACATGCAGCTGTAAGAAATAATATAAAGAGAATTTCCTACCACTTCGCTTTACGCAGCTTCCCCCTGATGGTAACATCTTGCAAAACTATAGTAATAATCACGACCAGGAATATTGACATTGATACAGTCAAGATATAGAGCATTTCCATCACAACGAGGTTCCTCATGTGCCTTTTTATAGTCATACCCACTCCTCTCCAACACTTACCTCCCTCTTGTCAATCACGAATGGCTTCTCCGTTTTAATAATTTTGTCATTTAGAGCATGTTCTATCAACAGAGTCATACGGTATATAACCCTTGGGGATTTTTTTTTTTTCACTGAGCATAATTCTTTGGAGATTTATCCAGGTTGTTGTATGCATTGATAGTTTGTTCCTTTTTTTTGCTGAGTAGTATTCTGTAGTGTAGATGAGCTACAGTGTGTTTATCCATTCACTCATTGAGGGGGATCTGGCTTGTTTCCACTTTGGGGCTATTTCCAGTCAAGCTCCTATAAAACATCATGTACAGATTTTTGTGGGAACATAGTTTTCATTTTAGGGGGATAAATGCCCAAAGCTACAATGGCTGGGTCATATGGCAGTTGCATGTTTAGGTCTTTAAGAAACGACCAAACTGTTTTCCAGAATGGCTGTACCATTTTACATTCCCACCAGCAATGTATGAGTGATCCATTTTCTCCCTCTTTACTGGCATTTTGCTTAGTCACTATTTTTCATTTTAGGCATTCTGATGGGTGAAGTGGTTTTAGTTTGCATTTCTCTAACGCCAATGATATTTAACATCTTTTCATTGCTTATTTGCCATCTGTATATCCTCTTCAGAAAAACTTTTCTTCGTGTCCTTTGTCTATTTCCTAATTGGATTTTTTGGGGGTTTTTTTTACTGTTGAATTTCAGAGTTCTTTATATATTCTAGATGCTTGTCCTTTGTTGGATTTGTGTTTTGCAAATATTCTGCCCCCCACCGTTTCTGTAGCTTGTCTTTTTATCCTCTTCATGGAGGATTAAAAGAGTAAAAGTTATAAATTATGATGAAGTCCAATTTATTAATAATTTTCAGTTTTGGATTGTGCTTTTAGTGTCAAGTATAAGAACTCTGTCTAGCCTCAGATTCCAAAGATTTCTCCTATGTTTCCTTCTAAAAGTTTTATAGTTTTATTTTTTTGTATTTAATTCCATGTTGAGATATTTTGTTGCGTAAGATGTAAAACGTAGGTTGAGGTTCATTTTTGCCTATGATGTTTAATTGCTCTAGCACTATTTATTGAAAAGGCAACCTTTCCTCTCTTGAATTGTTATTGCACCCTTGTCAAAAATCAGTTGAGCATATTTAGTTTGTCTATTTCTGAGTTCTTAATTCTGTTCAATTGATCTATATGTCTACCCTTCCATCAAAATAAATACAAAAAAAAAAATGCATGACAAACAAAATATCAAAATCGTAAATGACACAGAATCAGGAACAGTGCTGTGTTGTACCATATCAGAGCCTGAGGCAGAAAAAAAAAATCAGTAATAGCGATCCTACTGGTGATTCCCAGTCATCAGTATGAACAACTACCCACTTGAACATTTTCTAACAAGTCAACACACCACATACCTGTATGTAGGCTGGAAAATAATTCATTTCTTATTCAAGACATTCCCAAAACACATAACAAAGAAGGATACCAATAAAGGTAAATATAAAATGTATTTCTAAATATCTGAATAATTTTAAATCTAATATCTTTCAAAGTTTTTATCTAGATGGTTGGCACTGTGTAGATGTAGCCAACAAGAACTATAAAATACAAAAAGTTTCATGGATGGGAATATTTGTCACTACTATAGCCCTTCTGTGTAATTTATTTTGCATATTGCTTAAGAAAGGGGGCAAAGCAGTTGCACAGATCTTGCCCATGAAGTAATTAAATAACAAATAATAGTGACTCTCTCTAGTGATATAGTATGGTGAGAATGAATTGGATCTCAACCAATTATTTTTTGCAATTTTGAAAATGTCTTTATAAGTGGGGTGAAATGAAAACTACTTAACACCTATGTCGTGGACGTCAGCAAATCTTAAAGGACACTGGCCTTCAATGACAGGTAGGCCTATTCTGGGGTGTATCAGCACAAAATCTTCCCTACCACAAAGGGTGTGTAATTCAAATATAATGGTAAGAAGGACCTTTTTCTTTTATATTATGCATGTAAAATCTTCAGAAATTTTTTATTTTGATATTCATCAGGGTCTTCTTAAATCTGTTAGCAAATATTTGTTGATAGCCATGTTCAAGATGCTCACGTACATGTATGTAATTAATTGATAAACTAAATTCTTTATATACTTTGACAGGCATTTCTGAATGACAAACATAAGAAAACCATTTTTTTTTGTTTTTTGCTTCAAAATTAGTATAGTTTATTGTAATAACAATTATTTTTATACAATTTGGATAATTGAGGTGTTAATTCTTTGCAACTATATGGATCCCAAGGGACAAAGGTATTAGGCAAACTCAGTGAATTCTCTTAACAATCCTGAAAGGTATTAGCATTCCCTTTTAACAGATGGAAAAACTGATGACCTTGAAAGCAGTAGAGTTGAACCAAAACCCATGATCTCTGACTGCTGATCCTGTTCCCTTCATCATGTATGTAAATAAACTCTCTGCAGATGACAAAGTTTTGTATGAATTATAGACATTTTTGTTCCTATTACAAAAGAGTATTCTTCTATATGAAAATGAATGTGGAAAATGGCTTACAAACTATGACTTTGAGTAGACCCTAAATGCCAAAAGACAAGTAATCAATTTCTTGATAGTTGGTTTTGCTTTATTGTTCATTAATGTCCAAATCCTCTTTCGTCCCCAGGCAGAAACACGTACTTCACTTTTCTCACGTTGGGTTTTAAAATTGTTTTTTTTCTGAAGAGTTACCTAAACCAACCAGTTCTGTTGATGCATTAGTTTTGTAAAAGAACAAATGTTTTGCTCAGGTAGGCCAATTCGTTCGTCTAATATCATTCAGATCCTTTCAGGCTGCATGTGAGACCTCGGATGCAGGCTTGCATTTTAGTTATTTTTGAACATGAGAACCAGACACATAATTGGTGTCTGGAAAGGTTCTTGCCTCCACTTGCTGAACATCTTACTTTCCATAAAATCCTTAAGGCTGTATAACTTATTATATTAAAACAAATTGCAGGACTTCTATGTTGATAAATTAGAAAACTCCCCACGATTTTCCTTCTCTGGCTCCCTACCACCTTTGACCTTCCACCTTCTTCTATTGTCCTATTTGTTATGGTCCCTGGCACATGCCTGTTTCACAAGGTGTCAGAAATAGATTAATGGGTGTCACTGTAAAAAAAGAAGAAAACATAAAGCTTACCATTTCTCAATGTTTACTGAAGTGACAACCTAATAATATTTTAGGTGGTGGGACAGAGGGGAGAACCACATGAGTCAGCCCAGGAAACTTGCAAAATGATTCAATTAAATTGGAAATATTAATTTATTTGAGTGGACATCTGTCAGCCTTACTCTGTTCAGTCCAATGTTAATTTTATATTGACTCCAATTTCATGAATTCATTGCTGGTATAAGATTATAGACTCACCAATATTTTCACAAATGTGCCGCATTACCCAGATATACCTCTTTCAACAGCATGTAATTATGATGAGCATAGATAACAGAGACTGAACTGTTTTAGTGATTTATTGGAAGGGATTGTTTTAGAAGGGACAAAATATTCCTATAAGAATGAGCAACAGTAACTATTTGCATGAAGGAGCTAAAAAGCAAAAAATGTAGAAAAGAGTAAAAAAGAAAAGACACAGAACTGACAACCAAAGCAAAAGGTAGAAAGAAGAGAGTAGAGCAGGTACACACATGTTGTATATTTTTTAAAAAGAATGTTAAGAATGATGCATGACCTACAGATGGTCACAAAAATTTTTGGAAGGATATGGAAAGAAATAATAGCCTTTGAATTTAACCTGGAGAAAATTGTTGGTGATTCTAGACAGAGCACTTCTGTTTGTTATAGTGAGAAGACCTAAGGCAGCTGGTAGAACCATAACAAGTAATCAGTTATCTGCGTTTGGAGGTGTCCATTAAGAGGAAAGTTCCCAGGGGAAAATGGTTGGGCATAAACTATTCTATCCTCATATGCTTCCAGGGATGTGGTCAACATTCCTTCCTCCCCTGAGCGCCTGTAGTCTATCCATCTGTGACCCTCATTTGACACTTAGAACCTGCTGGCTTGTATTGTTCTTTATTTCTTAAAGAGTTAGGCTACTTCCAAAACAGGCTGCAAGCCCTTTAACAACTGCTTTGTATTATCCGCCACAACGCCTTGTACATAACCGTAGTGACAGCAATAGTTGTCGAGGTAGTAATGATAAAAGTAGTACTAGAAATAGCTGTTACTATGACTGTGCTAAGTACTTTATATGTTTTATCTCATTTACTCTTTCTCCCAGGGTAGCTATCATTATTATCTACCGTCATCCTCAAATTGAAAGTGAGGATGCTGAGACGCAGATTTCAAATAGCTTGCTTCTGCTCATATAGCTTGTAGGTGGCAGAGTTGGGATTCAAATTCAAGAGTTTCAGTGGCCCAGCTTTAGTGAGGAGGATTTGCTACATTCTCTTTCTTTTGCTGACATCTAAAATTCTAAACAATGAGAATTTTATCAAGGTATCAGGGCAACGAGTTGTTTTATGTTTACCACTGGAATCCTAAATTCTTTTGGCTATTATGATTTTTAACCAACAGCAGAATGGTTTACATCTGAGAGCAGCTTGGGTTCATGGTGGCTCTGGTGAAGGTGGGGTATCTGAAATAAAGCACTAGATCTCTGACCAGAAAGGTAGATAAGCAGTCTAGAGCACATTGTCTGTCAAATCAACCACTCATGGAAACAGAGCACAGGGAGGTCAGATAGGGTTGACAGATAAAACATAGAACACCCAGTTAAATTTGAATTTCAGATAAACAACAAAAAAAAATGTTAGTATAAATCTATCCCCAATATTACACAGGACATGCTTATATTTAAAAAAATTCATCTTAAGATATAAAATCCAAATTTACCTGGATATTCTATGTTTTTATTTGCTAAATCTGACAACCTTAAGGCTGGCGCATATTTCCCCCATCATTTGAGATGCTGAGGAAGTAGAGCTGAAGCATAAGCCAGGAACGGAGGAAGAAAAGGAACATTTCTGTCATTCATTTGAAAACCAGAACTGCTGTCAAGTAAATTTGACCAACTTAAAAGAATTAGTGTTTTTGTTTTGTTTTCAGTCTGAATCATATTCATTCAAAATACAGAAAATTATTTAACTGAGAAATATTCTTCAGTTCTTTGTATTTTTCTATCTCACATACAAAAAAGAACTTGTAGACCTTAATGCCGCTTCTACATGCAATAACTGATTTTATTAGTTTCATGGGTTCTGCAAGGGAAACACAAGAAATTGGGTTCTAGTTACGATGTGTGAAATGTGTCCACTCAGAATCCGGGGAACCATTTATTTTCTCCCAGCAGTCCCATCTGTCTAGTCTTCGGCAGGAAACCACAGGGCCTTTGAACTGCAAAAGGACTTCAGAGGTGTGGACAGATTTGTCTGCAGATTTGTGGTTCAATTGAAACTCTCCCTGTGATAACTCAGATAATAATATTTCTGAAGTTCCATCTGACCAAATTTGCTCTAAACATGACACTTAGGAAACAAGAGCTAGTGCCTGACCCAGTCTAGCAGACTGCAGTCAGCACCCAGGCACCCAGGCACCCTAGTAGGATTTGGGGAGCTTGAACACATCTCACAAATGGTCTCCAGGGTCTTCAGTTCCCACAGGTCAAGAACTTGGACTGACTTTCCTTTCTCCCCTCTCATTGCCCTCACCTCCTATTCTTCCCAACAGTGCTCCTTTACTCTCAGAGTTCGATGCATTGGGTGGGACATTGTAACCCCCTTCTGGGAGTCACAGTGCCAAGTTCCTCTTGGAATGAGAGAGAGATTCTGTTCATGTTCATATTATAGAAACATTTCAGAGGGACAAAGAAGCAGATCGGCAATCCATATTTCTTTAATTCATCAGAAATTGTCTTTCTTTCTACTTTTTTAAAGTTTAAGAGTAAACTACTTACTTAATTCCTAAAGGTGACCAATCACTTTGTGCTAGCATTACAAAGAGCATGATTTCATCCCAAAGTTCTCCATTTTGTCAATCTAAATAGCTTGTGATAGGTTATTTTCCCAATCAAAATGTCAATCCTCTGAACTTCTTTCTATGTTATCCTTCTAAGTTAATCCCATTGAAAAATGAAGTAATTTTCATCTCATGAAACTAGGTTCTAGAAGGAACACTTTAAGACATGAGGCAAATCTCTTTAAGATTTCATGATTCAACCATATCTGTGGTATCACAGGGAAATGTTAAATCACTATCATTCCTGTTGGTTATTTATTTTAAAATAAAAACGTAAGAAGCAACTGACCTTATCAAATTGGAAAAAAAAAAAAGAAATCTTAAAACTCAGAATATAAATACCCACTTAAGTAGAAAAATAACATTCCACTGAATTTCAGAAAAGGAATTCAATTGTTTATGATGAATGACAATGATTCTAAAAATACATGTATGTGAATGTAAACATTTGTATCTAAGATTTGTTTTGTCCTCATACAATTTTACTGTTATAAAATGAAATTTTGTTGCTGTCTAGTTTATAAGGTTGATGAAATGATATATTTTGAAACAATCCAAGTTTTTACTTTGGAAAAATAGTAGTGTTGCAGGGGTAACTGTTACTAACTGAAATACTGTTAGTATTTCAATTTTCTAGTTGCCAACAATTTATTTAAATGTTTTCTTGGAATACTTTGCAGCCCTGAAAATTTAAAGACCAATCAAAGAGGTGGAGTAGTTAGATCCAAGGCCCATGTGTCGGACAGTAGCTATTGCCCTACAGTGGTTAAAATATTCAAGATTCCAGGAATTTCACAAGAATATCTTAGGAAAATACGAGGAATGTCATGTATTCTGAGCATGAAATTTGTCTTTGACATACATGTGTTTTTTATCATAAACTGAATAAATTTGGTGTTATTTTCTCCTACAAATTGGCTGTAGCTTACATTTCCCTTTGCATTTCTTTTAGAGGGGAAAAACACAGCGTAGGACATTGCAGGACTCTTGAGCATTGAATCAGGAGAGGACTTATTCTCCAATGTCCAGCAGCTGATGACTCAGCTTGTGGATGACTTTGGACTCTTGCTTTTCTGTGCCAGCCCCTGCTTTGAGATTATAAATTTCTCATTAATATCTCCACTGGACAGAATAAGGAAAAGTGTCAAAACAAAATAAAATAATTATTTTTTCTGTTTCTTTCAAAACACAGATATTAAACACAGTAGAAACTATTATAAAATGGCATTATTAAACTGTGTGGATTTTTTCATTGACACTTTTATTAAAAGAAAACAACAACTGAACAACTACTATGAATAGGTACAATGAAGAATACCATGGTGAAATAAGTACACAGATGAAACGCAAACAGAAAACTACTTTATAGTGTGAATTTTACCAGCTTAGATTTACAGGTAATCAGAAGCAGACTCCTCTGTCCTCTTTGTGTGTCGTGAATGTGTGTATGTCGTGCATTTGAGTGTGTGTCTGTATGTCATGTCTGTGTTTCAGCCGGACAAATCGATTTCTCTGGTTTTTTTGCCTCCAGATTAGACAGATTAGATTACACGAAGGGATAAACCCGTAGCAGGGGCTACCACCCAACCCAGCACTCTTTTCATGATGTAGGTAGAAAGTGATGAGTTGTAACATTCTCCATAACCCCATATCTAATATTTATATCTAGTGCTATCACAGAAATTATATGTATAAAAATGCAGGTTGCTGAATTATTAACATTATTTCTATTAACTTAATGAGATATATTTGTAAATTAAAAAAATAATTTCCAAAAGGCCAAAATCATTTAGACTAATTGATACATTATACAACCTAACTGTGTAATTGATTTTTTTTTTTTTTTTTTGCAGTATGTGGGCCTCTCGTTGTGGCCTCTCCTGTTGCGGAGCACAGGCTCCGGATGCGCAGGCTCAGCGGCCATGGCTCACGGGCCCAGCCACTCCGCGGCATGTGGGATCTTCCCGGACCGGGGCATGAACCCGTGTCCCCTGCATCGGCAGGCGGACTCTCAACCACTGCGCCACCAGGGAAGCCCTGTATAATTGATTTTTTAAATGAACTGGTCTTTGGGTGTTCAGTATCCTATAATAATTGATTTCTAATAAATGGTATAAACAAATGAGTGATTAATGTACTTACATAGAAAGCAGTTGGTATTTCTTTAGTTTGCCTGAAAGACCCAGTATACTGATGCAGAAAGTCCATTAGAATGCTCAGCATTATTTAAGTCAGAATGTCATTGTTACAAACTGAAAATTTTAGACTGCAACGAAAAATGCCCATCACTCATTCTTTGACTCTGAATGCAAATGATCACTTAGTTTAATAAATAAAATATATCATTTACTTTAGATGTAAGGTTAACTGAATTATACATTGTGAGGACTGAGAGGTTCCAAATATTTAGGTTCCTAGGGTTGATCTCAGTGACGAATGAAGAGGTAGCAGTTTCCTTTACAACAGAAAAGGGTTCTGTCAGCAGAAGATATTTACAAAAGCACATTAAATAATGAGTGTGTTGGGGCTGTTTTTCAAGTTGATTGGGAAGGACATTCTCTTTTAAGAAGAGATATATGACTGCATATAGGAGACCTCCTGGTCACTGGCCAACTGTTAATGTTCAGCACTTAGTATCTCTGGCTCAGAGCCAGTCTTAGCATCTCAGGATCTGTTAAGTTGTTCCTTCTCCTAAAAGGCAATTGGCACTTGAGAGCAATTCTGACATCCAAATGGAAACTGTAAGCCAGAAAACACAGAAGGAAATAAGTGGAACTATTGCATAGATATTAGAGGTACCTCTGCTGTTTATACACAAGTGTCAGAATGGCATACAACAGGCAAGGAACCTGTGTTACTAGTTGGCTATGTAAAACGAATTCTTCCTTCTGTGCGTACCAGGATTATTTCCTGTTGAGGGCTTTCCCTCTGTATCATTGAGTAGAGCTTGGTGGTACTATCAGTCAAGGAACCCCATCCTTCTTCTATCCAGGTGGCAAGCATATGACCTAAGTTCCTTCCCTAAAATATAAATCATGGCAGGGAATTAATATGTTTGGATGTGACTCATTCCAGCCATAGTGCCTGGAGAAGACCGTCATGATTCCTATAGAGATGATCCTGAGTCCCTTGAAGCTGCCTGGCTCCTGTCCTTTCTCTGCCTGGTTTTCAGCCTCTTCTTGATCCTGAAACTTTCCCATAATCTTGCAATATGTTTTTTTTTTCTTCTTAAGTTAGCCAAATTCTGCTTCCTGCTGCTGACACCCACAAACTCCAACTGACAAAAGTTTCTTATTTTTTGGTTAGTTTGAGGTTGAAGAATAAATAGGAAAAAAAAAACCTAATGTTTAGTAGCTAGTCTGTGGTAGCATAATTAATTACTGGCTCAGGAAGTATAAGAGAGTCATATCAAGTTAATATAATTAAAAGCATCATCATTCTTTTCAAATACTGCATCCTTCATCCTAATCTAATCTACTAAGCATTGGTCCAGCTAGTCAACTCAACAAATTCCAGGGCTATTTTCAACCAACAGTTGTTTATTTTTGTTGTATCAGTTGAGATATAGATAGATAGATAGATAGATAGATATAGATATAGATTTATTTGTTATATTAGATTATAGATTTCTCAAGGATTGCTGTGCTTTATAAAAGTATGTTTTCAGTTTCACTAACCACTCAATCTTCCCTCTTGCAGCTGCAGTATCTAGTCTTCCTAAATGCTGCTTTCAAAAGGTGGAGGAACCAGAGTTAGAGATCTTCTTTCTCAGGGATGCACGTTATCTCCTTACTTTTTATTTTACCTTTATGTTGTCCTCCTTCCACAATCTGGGATAACTGGTTTCAAGTCTTGGAAGTTGGGAAGAAGGGTGTGTAGTAAGCCTTGATTTTCCCTATCACTTATTCACCTCCAATTATGTTTTAATATACAAATCCTTCCTCTTTGCTTTAGACTTAAGATTCTGAACCTCAGAAGCCAAGGTGTCCTGGTGAACAATAAAAATATACACTAGTTAAAATTTCAAAATATTACCCTGCCATACTACAATGATTCTTCGTTGTTTAACGAGTCAAAATTCATATGGAAATTCCTACTTTGGTTCAATTTGATTAATCTTATTTCTAATCAAATACTTACAGGAAACAACAGGTTTATTGGGTTGTGTTGGTGAGAAGTAAGTGTGTCCCTACTAGCCTTTGTTAATCTGCACCTGTGTGTCCTGTGACCAGAAAGACTCCATCATGGAAGCTGGGCAGAACTTTATGGAGGTGGTCCTCTTAGCCAGCTTCCTCCTGAAAAATACTTTATTAACTTATGTCTGAATTATTGTGAATGGGGAAAACTAATGTCCCATGAGATATATTTCATAGACTTTTCAGTGGAGCAGAAACCAATAAAAGTATGATCGACTCTGTCAATATAAGCCAAACCTTTGGGCAAGGACTCCAGTGGCACAAGATTTTTACATTTCTTCACAGAAAATTTCATTTCCTAACTATATTTGGCTTATTCTTATTACTTGGTGTTTGAACACTAATCATTTGGGAGCAAAGAGAGATGAACCAGAGTGTCCAGCGGAAATCACGCTGGAATTACAAGTTTGACCAAAAATGATGAGTTTGCACACATGTAATGGGAACACAAGCTGTTATTCCCTTGATAACTCCTCAGAAAGTCTGATATATATAACTTCCCTCATACATTGGGTTCTTGGCTGAGATAGAGCCAAGAACTGTTAAGATACTCCCTGCCACTGAGATGCTATTTTTCAGTAATATTGACTTTTAGAAAAGAAGAGGATTAAACTCAGAATGGAGACCTGAACTTTCATCTTAGCTTCAACACTCACTTTCCAAAGGATTTAAACTCAGAAACTCTCATCCTAATTCTTTCAAGTGATAGTTTCATATAAATGCAATCAAAATGATGGTATTGAACAGTAATGTTCAGTAAAAGTTATCTAGAAACCATGCTTATAAAATTCTTCAGTGGTCAAAAGGAATACATTTAAAGTAGAATTTTTATAAATGCAATGTTTAGGGATGGAGGTGTTACATTAACAAGTCTGTGAATACAGGAAATTATCATCGGCTAATAGCTAAGAGGAAAATCTTGTTTCCAAGGAAAGCAGACTATTTTTATTCCCTGCTCATTTTGACTTTCATTCTACCTTTCAGAGTTTAGAAGCTCAAATAATTCAAACGAAATGTTTTTCACAGATTTGTAATACCCCCAATGTCATAAAATTCTTATAAAATAAATCAAAGTAACATTAATATCAACCCAATAAAATATTATAAAATAAATTAGTACAATTAGCCCTGTTTGGGGCAGAAGGTTCTGGGAGATAGAATGGGACTTGAGATCAACCTATTCCAAAAACAAAACAAAACAAAGAAAACACATGAAAAAAGCATGTGGGTTAACTAGATTTTTAGTAAGATACTAAACATAAATTTTGGGAGAATCTCACATTATGATTGATTATAACTGAAAAGAAGACAAGGAAGATTGACTTTTATGCTGAGAGTTTGAGGAAAACATGTCTGAGACACGCCCTTCACATATAGGACAGTTTCTTCTAGGTGAGAAAAAATATTTTATTTCTTGCTGTGCACACTTATGATTATTAGTTCACTGGTTATGTAGACATGTGAAGAAAGCACTCAGTCCTTTCCAACATTCTCCCAGACAGAGGCACCCTGATCAGCACAAAACAGAGGAGAAAAGGCAAGCAAATTGCACCTTCCCCCTGTGGGTGAAGATAGTCCTAAAACAGATCAACCAACAACACGAAAAGAATAGCTCTAAATCCTTAGTGAGCTATTTACTTGGTAAAGAAGAAACCCAGGTCATCACATGCACCATGAGCAAGGGACTCTCAAACAGAACAGGATCAAGATGAGTCCAGCTGCCATGGTGTGAAGAGCAACCACCAGACTTCAGGGCTCAGAGATGTTGGGGGTCAGAAGTTCCTGCTGGCACTTGCATTGTGAGACTCATCTGAGGATACAGACAAGGTGTTCATGTTGCTGAGGGTTCATATCAATTGTTTGTAGTTTTTTTTTTATTTTACATTTTTTTAATATTAAGAAGTTTTTTAAAAATTGTTTACAAGTTGCCTAAATCTAAATACCAGTTCTTTGAACTACTTTAGAAAAACTGATTTTAGCTTTCACTTTTGAAATTAAGAGGAAAAACAACTAAAAAGTCATTTTAGTGTGCGGTTTGAATCACTTTACCATTAGAAATTGTCTCATTAGCTAAGTTAATAAGGAGTGGCATTAGAATTTTGCTCTTATTCAGATCACGTAAAAACCATCAACGATCATTGTTAAATGAAGTGACTCTTAAACAAATAAGCATGTGACTGTAAGTTCTTCGAGCTTTGTGGAGTCAGAAGCAATGTAGCTTAGATGGAAGCCATACCAGAGCTGAGGACACCTGGGTCAGAGGCTCTAGCCCATCTACAGCTGTACCAAGAAAGCGAATGCAAAAACTATGTCTAGTAAGTAAATTGTAAACAAATGATCTGTACATTCTATACTGAAGATTTAGGCTCCATATGCTTATAAAGTGAAAAGTGTATATACACACACACATATAGTAATAATTCACATTATTATGAAAAACATTTCTGACACATACATTCTCAGGAGAAGTAACTGTCTTCTTTTCTGATAGTTACCTTTATTTTTCCAAGCTCCTAGATGGAGAAAACCAGCCATATCCATCTTTGGAAGTCAGTCTGATAGACAGCATGGACTTTGGGGCAACAGAAACATGGGTTCAAGTCCAGAAGTCTCAAATTTTCTGACCCTCAGGCTTTTCACTTGTAGATGAACAAATAATTCCTTGTACTACTAGGTACTCCACTCATGCTGACCTACTCCTTTCTTAGTAGTCAGGACCCATATGTTTTGCACAAGTAAGACCCAAGTTCACATTTATTGAATTAATTCATAAATAACTGCCACAAATTCAAATCAAAATCCTTTCCTATATATCAGCCTTTGTTTGTTTACTTGTCTGATGCAAGAACATGAATCATTCCCCTTTTGTTTGACTTCTACACTGAGCTGATTAATACACTTCTCACCTTGTTCAACTTCCCTTTCTCAAAAGAACAGTTTTCTTTCCAAACTCGCAGAGGTAGTACTTGCCCAGCCTTTGTGCAGAAATGTCCAATGAATGTACAGGATGAAAAGTGGTGCAAGAATCATTCACACTTTGGTAAGTAATCTACGAAGTAACCTGGAGCGAAGCACTCTACTCCACAGGGGTGATGGTTTCCACATGGCCAATCTTACAGGCTCTCTCCTACTCGATCCTGGAAGATGGAGAAACTGGCCAATCAGCAATGGGTGGAGATTGGGCAGGGCATGCAGAGACACTGATGAGACTGGCCGCCAATAACAGGTCCTTATTGTTTTTCTGGATGGTCTTTCACTTCTAATTCTTCATCACACTTATCCTTAAAATAAGTCTCCTTTTCCTTAGAGTGACTTATGTGAGTCTCAGATCCAGGCAACCAAAAGAATAAAGGAAATTAAGCTTTCTGCCACAACTTTCATCCGAAGTACATCCAGTCCTTGGCTACATTGCTGAGGCTACACTAGGAAGACACCTGGAAGGAATGTACTGCAAACCTGGCATTGCTTTGATTCAGGTATCCCTGCCCTTGTCCAATTGCACTATTCTATTTGCATGTGTTCCCCTTGGGATACTCTCTGTGCCACATCCCTGCTCCACAGCATGGGCAATCTTAGGTAAGTAAAAGCAGAACCCTGCCCTTATGCAATTTAAAAAATCATGCTGTCTCAGAGAAGAAAGAAATACAAGTGGGCAGAACCTGTTCATAGCACACACCCTGTGCAGACGGAGTTATCTGTACATAATGTTCTCATCTCCCTTTGAGAAGTTGTCTATGCTCCATGAAACTTCTGAATGCCGCAGAAGTTTGGGCAGCTCACTCTGCGCGGTTTATACCACTTTCGGCTCCCAGGATGTCCTGTTTCACTTGGCAAATTCTTTGAGCTCCACTGAATCCCCCTGTGAGGCAGAGAGCAGAATCTTGTGTCTAGCAAAGAAGGAAGAATACACACACACACACACACACACACACACACACACACACACACACACACACACACTCCGAGTCCTTATTGACTATACACTGCTTGGACTATTAAAGGAGGAAGGTGAGAGCTGAAATGCATTACTTGCATTCCAGGCAGCAATCAACTACACTTTGCTATATAGCACTGATCAGAGTTTTACTAGGCTACACTTAAAGAAGTCATCATTTGTTTTTATTTTCAGAGAGTGCAGGTGGGACGAAGTGTGGTTATCAGCACTCCAAGCCAAAGGCTGGATGGAGAAAGCACAGAGGTGTCCATGTATCCAAAAATAATCCCTAGCACCAAAAGAGGCGGAGACCTTATTCACCACCAGTAGTAAATGGTTGAGAGAAGTGGGAAACGTGGAGCCCCAGACACTTTATCTCCTGGGGTATATTTATGTGATTGAAAGGGAAAAGCCCACTCAACCAGCATCACATAAAAGGAGCTTCTGTGTTGGCAAAGTGTTCCTGCAGTTCACTCACCCTCTTCTCCTGGAATAGCACTTGACCAAAGCAGGCAAGACACACCAGCTCCTACGTCACCTCCACACCCCGATTTCAGACATCAGGGTGCTGCCTCTGGTCTGGGCGCTTACGGCAGTGTGCCAAAATATTATCTGTCTCTGTGACCTGCTAATTGAGGCAACCAAACAGCAATGCTGGTTAACCAAGTCTGATTGATTGTTCTCTTTTGCCTTTGGGAATTCGACGAGGGGAGCTATCGTTCAGGGAAAGTGAGCAGCATGACTGCGGCTGGGGTGACGTGGGTGGAAATGGTGGAAATGCAAGCAGACCCAGTATCTCCCAATCCCACCAGGGTACAAATTACTAACAGCTCTCGTCCTGGAATTCAGTATCATTTTGCAAATGGAGAGAGATCGTTTTAAAAGTTCAGGTTGGGCTTCCCTGGTGGCGCAGTGGTTGAGAGTCCGCCTGCCGATGCAGGGGACACGGGTTCGTGACCCGGTCCGGGAAGATCCCACATGCCGCAGAGTGGCTGGGCCCGTGAGCCATGGCCGCTGAGCCTGCACGTCCGGAGTCTGTGGTCTGCAACGGGAGAGGCTGCAACAGTGAGAGGCCCACGAACCCAAAAAAAAAAAAAAAAAAGTTCAGGTTGAACCAATTTACCATATGACTCAACAAACTCCACCACTAGTAATCCACCCAAGAGAAATGAAAACATTTCCAAAGGTTCATCAGTTGGTGAACAGATAAACATAATGTGGTGTATGTATTTGATGGAATACTATTCAGCCATAAAGAGGTATGAAAATACTGATATATGCTACAACATGGGTAAACATCAAAAATATTGTGCTAAGTTAAAGAAGCCAGACATAAAAGACTGCATATTGTATGATTTTATTTATATGAAAGTTCCAGAAAAGGCAAACCTATGAAGACCTAAAGTAGGTTAGTGGTTGCCTAAATCTTGGGGTGGGCACAGGGCTGACTGCAAATGGGGACATGGAATCTTTTGAAAGTGATAGAAATGTTCTAAAATTGAACTGTGTTGATGGCTGCACAACTCTGTAAGTTTATTAAAGATCACTGAATTGTGCAGTTCAAATGGGTGAATTCTACAGTACGTAAATTATACCTCAATAAAGCTATTTAAGTAAAAATATCCCAGGTTGATCATTCGGCTTATATCTAATGAGGGAAAGGAAAAAAGACATTGTGCTGAAAGTTTCTCCTGTTCATGGAAATCACCTGAGCCCTTTCCATCTGTGCATTTTTACCTCAGTCATCCCAAGTGAGTGGCCAGCATGCATTCGGTCTAAATTACCTTCTTTTGGGTCTCTTTCTTTGCCTACCAAATGTTAGAGAATTTCAGGTAGAAAGAATTGGGGAAAGGAAATGATTACCTTTACATTCCATTTTTTTTTACTTGTCACAGTGAAAAAGTAGGCAAAACATGAATATTGGCATCAGAAAATTGCTCTTTGTCATTTTATACTTCCTCTATAAAAAGTATTTGGGTAGCCATTTCCATAACCCAGGCTGGTATCCTACAAAAGCATAACACATGTAGAGTAGACCACAGCATGTATGACTGTTATGAGGCTGGGGAAGATTATAATTCAGTAGACAGTAGAAAGTCCACTGGGGAGAAACTTCTTCCTCTTGCCTCCAGAGGCATCTGACCCACAGGAGCCATGGTGTGTAGCTTCAGTAACACATGCTTACAGATTGGTGAACATCAGAAACATTCGTTTTATTAGGTAGTTGCATAATAGCCTTTTATTTTTGATTATTTATGCATTAGCAGCAAGCAATAGAGATGTGCTATGTAGGAAAGTTATTATTTGCTAATTTGCTGCTTTTAAAATACACGGCACACTATTATGTATCATGCATTACAATTACAACAACAGTTTAATTAATCACCAGCACCCTGTTTTGTACCAATCTACAGCAGAATTCTGGGTAATGGTGTTGTTTACCATTTAGCAAGTAGCGACATTTCACTCTGTTTCACTACATTAAACTGCTCAAATAAAGGAAACGGATATTGAAAAGAGTTGGCCATCTGCCTTTATTTTCTTTTACTTTTTTTTAAAACGAAAAAAAACAACTCTCAAAAGAGAAAGAACACAGCCATGAAACTGATAGTGACAAAAAGCACTCTTTTTTTTTTTTTTTAATCGGGTCAGAATCTCATCTCAATGCAGTTCTGATGAATAGTTTAAAAAATAAAAAAGAAGTCCTCTTTGTGGATTTGGAGTGGGTCTCAAGACCAGCCGTGAAGCCTAATGATTATTTAACGGTGCCGCACTTGAGGCTGGCTTCTGAGAGCCTCCATCCCCCTTTAAGAGTTTGATGAATAGGTCTTGTGACAGCCATTTAGGAATAAACAAGAATTCATCAGTCTGCATAAGAAGAAGCCAGTTTATAGATTAAGTTTCCTGAGGTAATTCATGAGGTCAGTCCCATTTAGATGGAGACTGTTAGGGCCTGGCTCTCGAGAGTGGCCATACAGGGGAGTCACTCCAATGGACCCTGCTCACACAAAGCCCCCTTTCAGGGAGAAGCCTGCCATTTTTATGACCCTGCCGCTAGGATGCACATCAACTTGTCACTGTGCAGATCTGCTAGGGCAAGACCTCATCACTCTATTAAAGAGCTCTGTGACCCTATTGATTTGAAGTATTTAAAGCAGGGGTGAGGTTCAAAGCAATTTCTTTTCTATACTATTACTCAGTCTCTCTGTGTCTTGGCTCTAAAACATCTGCTGTCAGTTCCTTTCTGTCGTCTGATTCTGGAATCTGTCACTGGAGAACAGAGTAGTTTTATTTAAAATAAATTGGATTCCTTTTCAGTTTTCAGCATCTCACATTGTGATCAATGGTTTATGCTCCTTCATCTGCCAGGAGACTTAACTGCAAGTGTACCCTTTTATGTCTCTTTAGGGCAAGACTGAAGCAGAATTAGCCTCTGAGGCTTTATAATAGAATCAAGTCTTAGAAGTACGTAGCAGCCACCAGCTCCTCTAATTGGCCAATCAACAAAAATAACAACTTTTCATTAAAAAAAAATACAGCAAGAAGGAAAAAGGGGGGAAAAATGCATCTCCAACTGTGGATCCAGGACCCAAATGCTAATAGCATCTTTTTTACTTTTATTTGCTCCAAGAAATGAAAACAGAGTAAACAACTCAGTTATTTTTAAATGTCCACAGGTAAGGCAAAACTGAGAGTCAGTTTTGAAAGGTGTTTTGGAAAACAATGCAGGCTGCCATACTTGTTCTGTGAAACAGCAGGAAACAGAGTACCTTCTGGATAGTTAATAATACATTAGGCACTGTGCATGCATTCCTGAAGTCATAGTGGGAAACTGGTAGCCTTTAACTGGTCTTGTTGGGAGACTGTCCTCAGCCAGTGTTATCAGGAAATTTGTTTGAACAGCCAAACCTGAGTTACAACATTATATTTTCAAAAACTAGAAAATACTGTTTTCAATAATTATCTTAAGCTCATGAGCAAAGGAGAGAATACAAAAGTTCAGGATTGGTGTTCGATTTAACATTGTTACCAATAAGTCCAAAAAAGTTGCTTAGACTCCTGGTACTTCATGTATAGACCAGGGGTATCCAATGACAATAGAAACACCAAGCACTTCACTTCTAGGAGTCTCTTTTAAGTGTATCTTATATTATTCCCTGGTCTCCGTGTGGATGGCATTTCTCTAAGAGGAAATATTCTCACGGAGTCAGCTATCACCTCACTTCATATGACTTCCAATTCTTCATGTCCATCCTTAACAGCCTCTTTGGCTCTGGTCAGAGCTGGGGTCAGGTGTCCAACACTGTGGGCTATCTCCCCTCCCCTACAATGCAACCTGTTTAAATTTGAAACCTTACTTGACATCCATCCTACAGTCATCTTTTCAATTCAGCATTCTCTCCTCTAAATGGTGCTTAATGTCTTCTTGGTCGCATATGTCTTTCCCCCATACCCTATCAGGTGCTCAGTCCTATAGAATCTGCCACTTGAATGTCTCTGACCCCACAGCTTCTCCAGAGCCTTAAGATCTGGGTCATCTCCACTCAGATCTTTGGTACATTTCACCAACAGTTGCTTCCAAATTGGTTCATCTGGCTTTTGCCTATCTTTTACCCCAAATGAATCCTCGGAAACCAAGTTTTGACAAAGACACTGGACTATTGTTCCATACGACCCAGGAAACAAACCCCAATTTCCTCAGCCTGGCATTCAGAGGCCTTGCGATTCCAATCCCTGCTTCCTTTTGCCCATACTATGCTTCAGTCTAACAAAGCCATTGGCCATTCCAGTCTTCACGTCTTCTCTCTCCACACACTCTCCCTAAGGGAGCTCATCCACTAGAAGGCTTTAGAAAGCATCCCTATGCTAAAGACTTCTAGCTCTAGTACCATCTTTCTATGAGCTCCAGACCTGTGGATCCAACTGCTAGTGGAATCTCCTCTTAGATGTGTCCTAGGCAATTAGAACACAACAAAGCTCAAAGTTATCTCATCATCTACTCTTTCAGATTGTTGCCTCTCAGTAAATAGTGACACTATTCACCAAGTTGCTCGTACCAGGAGTCTTCCTCCCCATCACCCCTAACAACAAGTCAATTATTGACTCTTCATTTCTTCTGCTGTCTTCACACCTCTCATCTCCACTGCCTCCACTCTGGTTTGGCATCCTCTCCAGTTCAACTTTGAAACATCCTGACCCAGGATTCGGTTCAAGAACCATTGTTTTGCTTCCTCAGGGAGAACTGAGACCCCATTATACATTGCACATACCGATATTATTTCACATATCAAGGTTTTGCATTTATTTGTAGGAACCACTTCATATACAGCCAATAAAAATATTTATTGAATGAGTAAATGAACAAATAAACAGTCAGTCCTAACAGGAGGAAACAGAAACTAAGTTTTCCCTTTTCTAGCTTAGGTTGATGTAGAATTAATGCCCAGTTAACTAATGGAAGCATACAAATGAATATTGACAATGTTCACCACCAGATCTAACCCATTTTTAGTTTTAATACAATTTACTCTGAGTGCTAATATATTTAAGTATACAGAAAAATAGCTCATTTTTACTCTAGCCTTTCTTCTTTGTGAACATTCTTATGTCATGTCTATGGGTTATAATGACACAAATATGAAAATTGCATCATTTATTCTATGCTTTTTTTAAAGGTAGTTGTGCCTCAGATGATGCAATATGTTGAATTCTTGTTGATCAGAACATACTGCAAACTTTTTTTTTTTATTTTGTAACTCTAACTGTGTATCCTTTCTAGCTCTTTTATTTGTTTGGTTTGGTTTGGTTTGATTTCCAGCATAAAAATTGTGGTGCCGTAGCTTTGAGGTCAACAGTAAGTATACTGGTTCAGGTCTCCCTGAAAATTTTCAATAAAGATAGCACAAAAGATTTGAAGGAGATAATAGTTTCTGTTCATATCCTCTGAGGAAGTAATAAATCATATTCGACAGTGTTTCTTATACCTTTAATATGGAAGAGGAAAGAGTGAGAAAAACTTGTGGATGTCAATACAAGCAGAACACCATTACAAGCAGATATCATCTTGAGTGTGCAGTGCTGAATATGTTGGAATTTATGGCACGCGTTCATAGAGTGTATTTCAGAAAGAAACTAAAATTAATGAACCAACTGTGCTCCATTCAAAGAAAAGTAAGATGAAAAAAATACCTATCTACAAAGAACTGATGATTTCATATTTGAGTACCGCTGTTAAAAAAAAAATGTAAATGTTAAGTCTGCCCAACTTCAAACCCACTCTCTTTGCTAATCTAATATCTTCTACTTTCTAGACTAGGGAGAAATGATCTTGTTTATTTTTTTCAAACAATTATTTGGATCTTAGAGTAGACACAAAGGAAACTTCAACTAAAACTATAAATATGTCTTTTTATTTTCTGCATAGGTGCACGTACCGAGACATTGATGCGAAATCAAAGAATAGAGGCTTTCTCTTCTCAAAAGATAAGGACACAATAAATTAGGTGGAAGAAAGTTATATTTCTTGATAAATCTCCCATATATCAGTTTTCAAATTCTGCCATTTGTGTATGTTGATCTTTCACCAAAGTTCTGTATATTTTTCTGTAGAAAGTATATTCAGGATGCTCATTTTATGCAAATGCATCAGGTTTATAATTCTAAATATTGAGTTCCCCTGTTACTACCAAAAATACAGTAGTTGAGATATTTAACAAAATCATAAATAAAAACAGTTTTTTTTTCCATTTCTGGGAATAAATGATTAAGATATTTATAAATTGAGCCTAAAGTTTTTCTTTGAAATTGTTAGTGAATCACCAAAGAAGAAAAATATTCATCTATTGTCTTTTTACTAGTACAATTCAAATTTCTCAGATTAGATCTTAGGTCTGTTTCTTTTTTTTTTTTTTTTCTTTTTGGAAAAGAATATTGGAGAACCAATATGAACAAACAATTCAGAAATTAAAAAACATCCCCCCATTTACATTTTACTTCAAGATGGTGTCACTTTACTATCTACCTTGATTATAAACTGTTATGACACAGTATAAATTGTGAAGGAGTCAGTATATAGAAGCTAATTTTTTTAATCCAAACTTTTAACACATCTCTATCTTTGTGCTATTAATGTGATTATGTTTCAGATTATGTGGAAAGCACTAGGGAAAATGATAAATAAAACTCAATCCCTATATTCAAGGAGCCTAGTGGACAGACAAAAAGATAATTCATAAATTTAATACATAAATTTGATCAGTTCCCCTATTATTGGTACACGTTAACAAGCAACATACAAACATGCATGATTTTTGAAGAATAGGGATTATGTAAATCAACTGATTGCATTTATTAGTAGTTATTTTTGGATGCATGCCTATAATGGCTTAGTCAAATAGGGGTTTATTTTAACATAAGAAGGCTGGTGATGTAATTCTTTAATATCACCAATGTGCCAGGATTCTTTTATGTTTCTTCTATGTCATCTTTACCATGTGACTTTCATCTTTGAGTCCATCTCACAGTTAAAGATGTCATTCCACCTTCAGGTTCACACATGTGATCCAGATAAGTAGAAGAAAACACCAAGAAGGGCAGGGAGAGACTTTATCAAGAAAAGAAAGCTCTCACAGAAATCCCCAGAAAAACGTCGCTTCTGTTTCATTGGCTAGAACCATATTGCGTGGTCACCCCTGATTGCAAGTGTATCTTGGAGATATAGCTTCTAAGCTAGAAGTACTGCTGCCCTAAACACAATCAAGGTTCTATTCCTAAGAAAGAAGGGAATGTGGATTGTTCAGAGAGCCAGAGTGTCTGCCATTAAAATCCACTATGCGAGTAGCTTAACTTCCTAACTTTTATATTCCCATATATTTATAATCCCAATATATTAGGTCCAGTTAAGAGGGACCCTGCTCTGGGTCTGGTAATTTAAAGAACCTTCTCTGGCCCCCAGTGCCATGCCCCTGTTTATGGGAGGGGAGTTTACTGGACCCAGGGGAGGTGTCTCATGGAAGCTGTGTTTCCATCCCTGTCAGATCATGCCTTGACACTCAGGCCAAGGAATCACCTGCCCAAATGACTGAGGAGCCTCTTCAATGGCCTGGGTGGGACTTGTCTTTGGGTCAGTGCTTCTGAAGTCTGAATTCACCACTGGGTATAAATGCCCCTCCACCTAAGGGGCGGCCAAAGGACAGCAATGGATGTGGACAAAGTTTGGATATGTAGGCTGGGTGTTTACAAGTATGTACACAAAAAGCCTTATGAGGCAGGAGAGCCAAGGGTGGAAAAAAGGAGTGGGAGTCAGGCTAAACTGACAAAGTACTTTGGAACATGAACATTGAGGAGTCCAAGAAGTCTAAATTCAAGCATGGTTTTCCAGGCATTATGAAAATATATTTATCAAGTTTGCAGGATAGGACATATTTTATTAAAATGTTGAGTAACTCATTTGAAACTTACATTTAGACCTATGGTGTGTGGGTCTCCATTTGTACTCTTACCTTCACCCACACAAATGTTGGGGGTGAAACGGGGCCAAAAGTTCATGGGTTCTGAGATAATGAGTTCTTATCCCTAAATAGGCATTAATTTAATGTCCTTCCATACTTTGAGAAGGTAGATGCTGATATAGCTGACTGTAGTTCAAATGTTTAGTCACATAATAAAACCAATAGCCCCACCTAACCTGACTGATATTTTGTTAAATCTTGCTAAATGTGCATATTGACTGTATATTATCCATTCTCAATTCCTAATATCTCATGGAGAAGGAGCATGGCTCCTTTAAGTTAGTTAGTTCAGCCTAGCACACAGAATGGTTCAGTGTGATTCATTTAATTAAAACAGCAACTAATAATCCAAGAGATGATGATTATACTTATATATAACAAGTATGTTATAATAGTTATAATAGTAATTATTATTATCATCATCATAGAGAGTTCCATCTTGAACACTTATAGTTCGTTTAATCAGCAGATATTTCATGGTCCTCCTCTATATGCCAGGAAGTATTCTAGGTCCTTAGGATATAGTTGTGAAAAAGACAGACAAGGTGTGTGCAAGAACAGTTGGTGCCTTATACACATAAAGGCATCTCCCAGTTAATATTAGTAATTCAGAAGTTTCTGAAATTTAGACCTTGTCCATGATACAGCCAAGCAGGAGGCTATTTCTCATTATTTTAAATAGGAAAAATTACAATGCATTTTATTGTGGCCTAAATCCCCAAACCAGCTTCTCATATTCACTAAAAAACAGTAAAGCCTTACAAAGAAGTAAAAACTACCAGATTAGAGTGCAAAATACTGAAAACGTCACTTCATTATTAAGCAGTTAATGTGGTTGCTAATAAACAATTCCTTTACAAGCAATAACATTGCTCTTCTTAGAAGCACCAAGAACTTGGGAAACACACAGCATACATCCTGTTGGCTGACACGATGTACACTGGGAAAGTCAACAAAGTGATTCTGCTTCCAGCTAGAACCAAACCAGTTTTCTCACCACAAACAAGGACAAGACTGAATAAAATACATGAAACAACAGTTTTCAGACATTAGGTAATAAGGCAATGCAGGACTGTGATCCCTGAGAGAAAGGAAACAAGTAAGGTGAGACTACAGTGACCACAGTCCCCGTTGTGGAGGCACTTTCAGAGCCGTAGTGCGGAAAGGAGAGGCCCAAATATCTCAGTGAGTGCAGAAGTCTCACTGAGACGAGGGAGCAGACATCTAAGTCTCGGAAGGCCAAGATACCCAAAACTTATAGAACAGATAAGCGAAGAGGAAGGAACTTCACAAAGAAAGAGTTCCAGAGATCTGCCTAAGGGTCCCTTTGAATATTTGGCTAAATATCCATCTGCACACATATATGGTGAGACTCCAGGAGGCCAGGAGGTAAACAACTATTGGGGAAATAGCAACCAATGGGAAACTGTAAGCTGAATAATTCCCAGATATCACACGAGAATGAAAGATATTCATGTTCTGGACAGCCAGAGTGGAATGATCACATTGGATACCTAGGGCATTCGGTACTATTTCTATGTACTGTCAATGAGCAATTTAAAGTAATTACTATAGTTTATATTAAGTATTGACATCAGGCCCATCTCTTCCATCAGGTATTAAAATTCCTCTGGAAATGTACCAGGTTTCTCTTAGCATTTCAGAACTAGGTCGCATGTACATTCTTAGTTCAGGAGCTGCACTTTCCTTGAGATCAAAGGATCTTTTTCAAATAAACAATTTAATTTTTCTTACATATGTAATACAGTCACATTACAAACAATTTGTAAAATAGAGAAAAAAAGTCCCAAATAATAATAAAACTTGGGTCATGTTTGCAATAAAAAAAAAGGAGGGGGAGGAATTTTATCGGATGAAGAACATTTCTGTCAGAATGTCATTGTTTTTGGATATCCATGTTACACATATCAAAACCTACAAGATGTGCTGTGATATAGAAATATGTTTCACTTTGTTTAAACAGTGTTTCCAAAATCTTTTAACACAAAAATTTTTTTTTCACACAACAGTTACGCTCTGACCAGTGTTTTCCAACAGACCTTTTTGTGATGTTGGAAATGTTTCCTGTATCTCTACTGTCCAATATGGTAGCCGCTGACCACAAGGTGAGTCCTTGAAATGTGGCTAGTGCAACTGAGAGAAAAAATTTTTATTGTATTTAATTTTTTTTTAATTTAAATTTAAATAGTCAGGTGGGGCTAATATCTTCCATATTGAACAGCACAGCTCTAAACAATGCCTATTGCAAAGAATATACATTTGAGGAAACCACTATGTAACAATAATATTGTTACATGGAAATCAAGCTCAAAGTGGTTAAGCACCTATTCTAAATAACCACCAAGTGAGAACAGAACAAGGATTCAAGCCCAAATAAACCCAAATAACTGATTCCAAACTCCATGTTCACAGTTCTACTCTGCCTCCAAGATGTTACAGAGATGAGTATTTGATGATAATCTCAGTATTTTTTAATTTTATATTTTAATTTAATCCCCGTATTGTATGTTTGCTAATATCTATTCATAAATTTGATTTTTTCCATTTATTTTGCTTAAGGAAATCTTATAGTTCCAAATGCTTTATAGACAATTCTTTTCAAATAAAATAGTTACATAAGTTTTAATTAGATATTACCATTTTATTGTTGGAGAAACTGAAACATAAAGAAGAAAAGCTATGCAGTAAATTCTGTATCTGCTTTATATTGAAGACATTTGAAAGCTATATAAGCAAGACTAGAAGTGGAAATAATTTTGATCATGTATATTAACTGAGTTATCTTAAAGGACAAGAGTAAGTATTCACTATGTACACAGAAATAATATTTTACTCCTTAACAGTGTTAATTCACTACAATGCCCAAAGTGTCAAAGCCACTTTACAGAAGTCTGTTTAGTTTGTAGTATGGTTTAGTAATGTATACTTTAATCAACATATAAGAGCTGATAGAAATGCTCATAAATTTAGCTTTAAGAATTATATATCTCGGATTGTACTGATGTGTACTAGACATGGCCTCCATTGAGAGGTTATTAGATTTACTGACAGTTTGAGGGCTCCAGTTCACCCAGACAAGACTCCATTACATGTAACCAATGATGATGGTTATACATCTTTTAAAGATAATAAAGAAATTTATTATATCAAATAGGAAGAGACAAATAAGTCATGTTTGGACCTTCAACTTTCTAAGATTGCTTTTCAGAATACTATCTGAAAAAAACATTTTTTACATTTTAAGATATTAATTTTGATATTTCTAATTTACATATTAGGTAAATATTTTATATACTTTGAAGATTATCCATAATTTTCAATGAAAAATAATGCAAATTTTTTTAAATATTTTATTTAAAGTTTTTTTAAATGGTACTTACACTCTAGTTTTAATTATGTGACTATTATAGGCATTGGGAAAAAAAGAATGAAAAAATAGAAAACTGCTACAAATGGTTATGTCCAAGGGATAGGATTATGTGTTTTTTGTCAAAGTGTTTGTAATGTAATTATATTACATTTATAAAGGGAAAAATAAATTATTTTTAGCATATCAATACTACATCGAATCTTCAAAAATATAACTCAAAGGAGATACATTCTTTTCCTAACTATACAAATTGGTTGACCAAGCTTTGATCTGAAGTATTTAGAAAACAGTTAAATTAGAATGAGTTTTACTTTTTAAAATGGACTTGCATGGCAAAGTGAAGTGAAAACCGTGAGCTAATTATGTGGTAAATTCAATTAGTGAAGTCACCTAATCTAAATTATTCAGGCTCATTGTAGCTCCAGGAAAGCAAGGCCACCCTGCCCAGGACCCAGCCATGTGCAAATAGATGGTTAGTAAATCCTGCCAATGGTAAGAAACAAAATTGATAATTTTCTTCCTATTCTAACTGCTTTCTTTTTACTTGGAGTATGAAATGTCAAATAACTTCATCAATGGGTTTATTTTAAAAAAAACAGTCAAAAAATTCATTCCTATATCTACTAATTTTTAAACATATAACTTACTCACAACTGAATATTCTCAAAATCATCTGCATACGCCATGGGTGACCGGGATGATAGATCAAGGGAAATTGGAGAAAAGAAGATACTTTTCCTCCTATTTGAGGTTTGAACTGTTGAGGTAAGAAAATGAATAGGCCATCACTATTTACTCTTTGCTTGCAGAGCAATTGCCTTCTGTCAATTTGAGATAAATTCCATACTATCCTCATGGAATAATCTAGATTAAAAAGAGAAGAGATGCTATCTAGGACTTCTGCACAAATATCTAAGCTGCTCTTCTTAACTTTCTCCTTCCCTGGTGGAGAACAGTGTCAAAATGCCATTTTGAGAAATACAAACTCCGTATCCCTTATGATTACATTAGAAGCCCTGGATAATCCAGGATAATCTCCCCACCTCTAGATCCTTAATTTAATCACATCTTCAAAGTACCTTTTGCCATATAAGGTAATATTTACAGGTTCCAGGGATCAGAACCTGGATATCTTTGGGGACCATCATGCAACTTACCACAGAAATGTCAATGGTTCTGGTGGCAGTGGTAACAAAGATGGCAATGATGTTACTGTAGACCATAGCAGAAGTGTTGGCAAGTTCCATGTTATTAGTATGAACTGTGATGGCGAAGGTGGCAGTGCAGGCAATGTTGATTCTGGCAAAAGCAACGGTGATGTTAATGTGAGCATAATGGCCGGACTGGGACATTAGCGAAAGGGATTTAGTCTCCATGGTGGGTTGAACACAGTGTGTGTCACAGTGAGGACAGTACCTTTGACTGACTCCAAAGGACAGAGCAGAGCGCCCTAAATGAACTAACTATAGCCTGGCCTTCAACAAGTAAAGTCAGCTATCTGAGCAGCCTAGAGCAGCAGCTGAGATAGCAAGAGATAATGTCTCACACTTGCAGGGGAATAGGTTTTATATGAAGATTTCTTCATGAAAGAGAATTTGCCAACAAGTTTGCTTAGGCTGCAGTTTCTGAAGCCGCTTGTGCGTTCTCCCTCAGGTAAAGGCTTCCTCTCAGGCAGCAGGCGTCCAGGAGACAGGCTACGGATTTTGACAATTAACTTCTACAGTTCCCTGGAAAAATGACAATCAGTGCACCAGGCCGCCAGTCGGGAAGATGATTGTTTTGAAATCCAGTTTTTCTTGGCGTGTGGATGTACTGTAAATGCCCCCCAGCTCTACCGCCCTATGGATTAAACTTTCCTAGAGAGAAGTTTCATCAGTCACCTCCAAACGTTGTGCAGGTAGAGGCTCTGATCGCTCCTTCTTTCAGCATGCTCAGCACCCTGTCCTGAGAAGTCTGAGTTTATTAGACATCTATTATAACTGACATATTGTTACAGTGGGGGTGAAGAGATGCATTAGACAGATGATCTTAATTGGCTTTCTTCCAAAAGAATTTTTTTTTTAAGAGGAGACAGCTGAAATTCATTCACATTTACAATTAGTAAAACTTTCTTTCATTATTGAAATGCTTGCTGAAACAGCAGCCACATCAGGGTGACAAATCCCGTTATCATGCTTTCTGCAATTGTCTCCCCAGAAGATGCCTATTGAGAGCATTGTCTGGGTTTGTGTATGAGACTGACAATCAAGCTCCAGGCAGAGGGTGGGGGGAGCTACACAGCCCGTTCCAAAGTGCTTTTGTGTGTGTGTGTATGTGTGCGCATTTGTGGTTGTTCAGTAGAGAGATATAAGGTTCTGGAAAAATCTGAGAACACACTATGCACGCTAACAAGATCAGTCATCAGGCATTAATGGTATTCTCATGCTTCTCGCCTTTAGTTTTCTGTTTTCTCTTATTTGTCTCTGGGAGCGACGGCAGGTGCTATTTTTTGTGAGGCTGTTACTGGGCAAAATGAGGGTGGGGGAAGAGATCATTTTTTTAAAGTGAGCAGTTAACAGTTGAGCTCACATGGTTGACAATAGAATCGTGATGAAGGGCACAAAGCATAGAGTGTAAAGATTACCTCTTACGAGTCTTTTGGAATGAACTGTTTCTGAAGGGACTGAGAAGGCACACTTGCCTCGATCCTGGCATCCCTTTTCTTCCAGGTGAAGGGAACTAGACAAGCCATGCTGGTCTGGCACTGGTAGACCGCTGAGTTTATCAAACTTAAAGGTATTTCTCTCTACGGAAATGGAGAAGATATAGGTAAGACCTTAGAATGTTGAGTGGAAGGAGAGAAGTGAAAGGAAAGTGGGGAGGGAAGAAGCATCAATGAAGCAATGCAGATAATTGCTGTTTCAGTCCCCGTGGGACATTTGTCTCATTTTCTTCCACCAAATGAAATGCCTAAGTGATGTTGTTTAAATACCTTCGTTTACTTATTGAATTGTCTGACATGTACCATGTTGTTTTCTCCCATATTTATCTTGAGTGCTGACAGTTCCTTTCTCCTTGGCCAATCCACCCAGAAGCATGTTGGCTAGTTCAGTCTGTGCCCATTCCCTTCTCCAGAGAGCCCCCTCTAGTTCTAAAACCACGATTCCAACCCAGTGAAACCTGCTGTCCTTTGACAGGTAGCCTTGCTCTGATTGAGAAAAAGCCGTGCGCTCACTGTCATGGTTTTGCTGAGGTGTATCAGGGCAGACACACAGTATGAGGTTGAGAGGTGAAGCAATAAATAATGCTGCTTGAAAGAGACAAATTGAACTGTGACATCAGAAAATCTCCTGCCCCTGGGATCCTAGGGTGACTGGAATGAAGTCTGAACTCTGTACGGCATTATCACCGATACCTTTTCAAGATTTTCATGCTTGATGGAGATCAAGAAAGTAAAAATCTTCCCAGGTTTTAAGCAGCATGAGGGTACAAACCAATTTCCATCATGATCACTTCTCTAGGTCCTAGCACACAGTAGGTGCTCAATACATTTTCATCAAATGAATGAATGGATTACCAAGTTTAACTCAGCTTTGCCACTTATTGTGTGACAACGATAACTTTCATGCTTATACTAAATATCAGACATTCAGCACCATAGGCAAAACATCACAAAAAGTAGTGCTTCTGCTTTCAAAAAAGCCTAGATTTGAGGATAGGAGATTGAGATATAAACCAAAAGGTGTTGTAAGAGCTCTGATAAAAGCATGCTCAGGTTAAAGGAAAAAACAATTGTTCCTGTATGAGAGGGAGGGTCAGGAAAATCATCTTCTATAAAGTGACTTTTGAATTGAGTTTTAGGAGATGAGTAGGAATGAACCAATTGTCCAGGTCCTTGACTTGCCAGCCGTAAACCTGACTCTGCCTCATCATAGTCACAGCTGTGCCCCCTCCACGGCTTTGAGTTCATCCTCTGTGATTCTCTTTGAACAGTCATGGAAGACTCCGCACCTGGATACTAGCTCATTTCACTTGCCCTCCTATCACCATTAGCTGAAATATTAGCCCTAGAAATCTTTCATTCTCTCATCCCAAACTCCTCTGGCCTCCCCATCACCTACCTCCATGCAAATGAGCTGAGAAGCCAAGGGGTGGATTACAGAGAGTTCTGTATTCAGCGATCTAAGGAAACAAGGTACTTATTCTGCAAATGCAGTTTCCAGGCTCTACTTCCAACCAATTCTCTACCTGTAACCCTCTCCTGTATGGAAATTCTAGAACCTCCACTCTTCTAACAAATCTTAAGTGCATATTCTCAAACTCCCATTTCATGGAAAGTAAATTATATACTCAGACTCATTAAAAGATACTTTTTCCCTATCTTGGCCTTTACCAAAATCATTCTGCTATTTTCCTTACACCTTCCCTAATGGAAGCTTCTTATTCTCCTGATTTTCATAACCCCACAAGTCTCATGAGATTTTTGGCATTATTCTTCCTTTGCCGGGCTATTTCCAAATTATAATACTCCATCTTTGAGTTATGTGGCATCTGGTCACACACGACTGACTACTTCTCTCTCCCAACTTTCTTATGCCCCTCATTAATTATAAATGTTAGCATATGAATCAAAGCTTTAGCTCCAATTTAGCCACCATCCTAGGTGGCTCCAGCAGATATGTGGAAATCCCATTCCAAATCCAGATCTCACAGTTCCTTATCATTCACAGTTCCAGTGGCCATGAAAACCACTCCTTGAATTTGTCATCATTCTGAATCATTCTAACATGTAATATCAAACTTTAGCATTTAATTCTTTGTCAACAATTTCCTATATTTTCCAAGCTGTCACCTCTCTCATACACCTATTCCCACCACCCCTGCCCTTTATGCCATAGAGCCCTGAAGTCTCCAGATCACTTCATTGTCTGTCAATCACACAGACTCCTTTCCCTGAAAAGCCCTGACCTATGGTGATTACACAAATATTCTGTCAACAGTCACTCATTTTCCTCACAGTCCTTATACAATGTCAGATCTTAACTCCATTCCTGGGACATTCACATAATTCATCTTCTCTACTCCTATATCCAAACTCTAAGTACTGCTTGAGAAAATTCCAACAATCATGTGGAGTAGTAACACAATAAAAGAGTGGTTTCCAGCCTCATCTGGACCCTTGTTATTACACGGCATTCCTTTATTTGTCCTTGGTCCTTGGTCCAACCTATCCATGACCCCTGAAATGATTAATTTCATGTGTCAACTTGGCTAGTCTATGGTCAAGCACCAGTCTAGGTGTTGCTGTAAAGGTATTTTTTTAGATGTAATTAACAGTTTAATCAGTAGGCTTTGAAAAAAGCAGATTATCCTCCATAATGTGGTTGAGTACCATCCAATCAACTGAAAATCTTAAAAGACTGAGGTCTCCCAAGAAAGAAGGAATTTTGCCTCCACTGACTTCAAGCATAAGACTGCAGTATCAACTCTTCTGCCATCTCCAGGCTGCCAGTCTGCTTAGCAGATTTCAGACTTGCCAGCCCCCACAGTTGCCTGAGCCAATTCCTTAAAATAAACCTCTCTCTCTCTCTCTCTTTCTCTCTCTGTAATAGAACACTATTGGTTCTATTTTTTTGGAACTAGTAAAAATACCTGTTAGTCTCAGAAACTATGAAACACTTCACCCAGCAACTATTAAAGATATCTGTTGCTCTCCTCAACCCCTTTCCCAATTCCCACATCTCTCATTTTCAGGACTTTCTTGGTGCACGCAGAAAGTTTAGGCAATCCAGCCTGATCTGACTCAACTATCCAACATCTTATTTCTGATTACGACATACCTAGGTGCCCACTGCCTAGGTAACATCTTTAATGTTTAAAGAAAAAATTGAACACTAATTACATGCCTACAATGAGTGCCAATGTGTTTTACCACGGCGGTGATGGCTTATGCATCCCTTGAATCTTCCCCCACTGAAATTTTCTTTCTACTGTGAAAAACATCATTCTCACTCTCAAACCTACCATTCTTCTTTGATGTATAACAAACATGCACTCGTAGTTTGGGTGACTAAATGGATTTAGGACCTAGAACAATAGGGGTTATTCTTAATATTGAAGATTAGACGTTACTATCCTAAAACGCACTGGCCATTCCTTATGACCTGGAATTTCATACTGGCGATAAGCCCCTTAAAGACCCAGCTTGATGCCGTTTTCTCAGGCCTTTCTCCCTAATACCCCCTTAGAACCTGACCATTACCCATCTTTGATATATATTTTTTTCTGTTTCCTCACTTCTCTCAAGAAATGTTCCTTCTAGAAACTTCAAATTTGTCCTTCTCTATAATGCAGAGTAATTCTACTCTATCCTGGCATAATCATAGAATAACAGTTCTCAAAGTGTGGTCAGGGACACTTGTAGAGTCACTAGGACCTTTTTAAGGGATCTGTAAGAGAAAAGATATTTTTATAATACAATTAAGAAATTATTTGTCTTTTTCCAAGTCATTTTCTCCATAGAGTATAATGAGTTTTCCAGAAGTTGCATGACATGGGATATTGCGATACATAAAATGTAAAGTTAGATATGGGAATCCAGCTGTCTTATATTAACAAAGACTAGAGAGAGATTTGCAAAAATGTAAAACAATAGCACTCTTGTCACTAACTTTTTGAAAATATAACTATTTTTCATAAAAAGATGTCATTTCATTAGAATTTAATTGGCTTGTTATTTTTAAAAAGTAAAAATAAATATTTCTTAAATTTCTATTTCAATATCTAATATGGTAAATACCAATAATAACAACACATAATTACAACACATATGATACATAAAAAGAAACTCTTGGAGGCCTTTGATACTTTTTTAAGAGTATGAAGGGATCCGGGGACCACAAAGTTTGAGAGCCACCCAGACCATGATGTTAGATTGCCATCTTTTACTCTCAAGAGGCCTTTTCCTTTTGAAAGTCAAGGCATTTTCCTTTGGAAAACTCAATTCTTCTGATATGAATTATGAAATTTTCAAGAATTAAAAAACATCTAAAGATTTTTTTTTTCTGCTAAAAGCCAAATAATCTATAGCCCTACATATACTTTATTCCTTCCCTCTGCTCACACTAGTAAGGATCCTCATTCCAGTCAACGCTTATAACTATGTTCTCAGTCTCATCTCATACCATTTATTTTCATGATCATCCTCAAATACTTTATCTCTTTTCTATTTCTTAGACAGTTCCTTATTTATTCCCATTCTTTTCAGCCTATAAATTGATATGAGTTCACATAATTTATTTTTAAAATTTTTATTGGAGTATAGTTGATTTATAATATTGTGTTAGTTTCAGGTGTACAGCAAAGTGAACAAGTTATACATGTATCTACTCTTTTCTGGATTCTTTTCCCATACAGGCCACTACAGAGTACTGAGCAGAACTCCCTGTGCTATACAATAGTTTCTTATTAGTTATATATTTTATATATAGTAGTGTGTATATGTCAATCTCAATCTCCCAATTTATTCCCCCCATAAATCCTGGTAACTATAAGTTTGTTTTCTACATCTGTCACTCTATTTCTGTTTTGTAGATAAGTTCAAATGCACCCTATTTTTAGATTCCACATATATGCCATATCATATGATATTTGTCTTTCTCTGACTTACTTCACTCAGTATGACAATCTCTAGGTCCATCCATGTTGCAGCAAATGGCATGATTTTGTTCTTTTTTAAGGCTGAGTAATATTCCATTGCATATGTGTACCACATCTTCTTTATCCATTCCTCTGTTGATGGACATTCAGGTTGCTTCCATGCCCTGGCTATTATAAATAGTGCTGCAATGAACACGGAGGTACATGTATATTTTTGAATTATGGTTTTCTCTGGGTATATGCTCACGAGTGGGATTGCTAGATCATATGGTAGCTCTATTTTTAGTTTTTTAAGAAACATCCATACTGTTCTCCATAGTGGCTGTACCAATATACATTCCCACCAACAGTGTAGGAGGATTCTTTTTTCTCCATACCCTCTCCAGAATTTATCATTTGTAGATATTTTGATGATGGCCATTCTGACAAGTGTGAGGAAATAGCTCATTATAGTTTTGATTTGCATTTCTCTAATAATTAGTGATGTTGAGCATGTTTTCATATGTTTTTTAACCATCTGTGTGTCTTCTTTGGAGAAATGTCTGTTTAGATATTCTGCCCATTTTTTGATTGGGTTGTTTGTTTGTTTGATATTGAGCTGCATGAGTTGTTTGTATAATTTGGAGATTAATCCCCTGTTGGTTGCTTCATTTGCAAATATTTTCTCCCATTCTAAGGGTTGTCTTTTCATCTTGTTTATGGTTTCCTTTGCTGTGCAAAAGGTTTAAGTTTAATTAGGTCCCATTTGTTTATTTTTGGTTTTATTTTCATTATTCTAAGAGATGGATTGAAAAAAATATTGCTGAGATTTATGTCAAAGAGTGTTCTGCTTATGTTTTCCTCTAAGAATTTTATAGTATTCAGCCTTACATTTAGGACTTCAGTCCATTTTGAGTTTATTTTTGTGTATGGTGTTAGGGAGTGCTCTAATTTCATTTTTTTACATGTAATTGTCCAGTTTTCCCAGCACCATTTATTGAGGAGTTTGTCTTTTCTCCATTGTATATTCTTGCCTCCTATGTCATAGATTAGGTGACCATAGGTGCATGGGTTTATCTCTGGGTTTTCTATCATGTTCCATCGATCTATATTTCTGGTTTTGTGCCAGTACCATATTGTCTTCATTACTGTAGCTTTGTGGTATAGTCTGAAGTCAGGGAGCTTGATTCCTCCAGCTCCATTTTTCTTTCTCAAGATTGCTTTGCTACTCCAGGTTTTTTGTGATTCCATACAAATTGTAAATTTTTTTTTCTAATTCTGTGAAAGATGCCATTGGTAGTTTGATAGGGATTACATTGAATCTATAGATTGCTTTGGGTAGAATAGTCATTTTCACATTATTGATTCTTCCAATCCAAAAATACTATATATTTATGCATCTGTTTATGTGATCTTTTATTTCTTTCATCAGTATCTTAGAGTTTTCTGCATACAGGTCTTTTCTTTCCTTAGGTAGGTTTATTCCTAGGTATTTTATTCTTTTTGATGTGATGGTAAATGGGATTGTTTCCTTGATTTGTCTTTCTCATCTTCTGTTGTTAGTGTATGGGAATGCAAGAGATTTCTGTGCATTAATTTTGTATCCTGCTACTTTACCAAATTCATTAATTAGCTCTAGTAATTTTCTGGCATCATCTTTAGGGTTTTCTACATATAGTATCATGTCATCTGCAAACAGTGACAACTTTACTTCTTCTTCTCCATTTTGGATTCCTTTTATTTCTTTTTCTTCTCTGATTGCCATGGCTAGGACTTCCAAACATATGTTGAATAATAGTGGCAACAGTGGACATCCTTGTCTTGTTCCTGATCTTAGAGGAAATGCTTTCAGTTTTTCACCATTGAGAATGATGTTTGCTGTGAGTTTGTCATATATGGCCTTTATTATGTTGAGGTAGGCTCCCTCTATGCTCACTTTCTGGAGAGATTTTATCATAAATGGATGTTGATTTTGTCAAAAATCTTTTCTGAATCTATTGAGATGATCATATGGTTTTTATTCTTCAATTTCTTGTTGTCATGTACCACACTGATTGATTTGTGGATTTTGAAAAATCCTTGCATCCCTGGGATAAATAACACTTGATCATGGTGTATGATCCTTTTAATGTGTTGTTGGATTCAGTTTGCTAGTATTTTGTTGAGGATTTTTGCATCTATGTTCATCAGTGATATTGACCTATAATTCTCTTTTATTGTGATATCTTTGTCTGGTTTTGATATCAGAGTGATGGTGGCCTCGTAGAATAAGCTTAGGAGTGCTCCTTCCTCTCAGTTTTTTGGAAGAGTTTCACAAGGGTAGGTGTTAGCTCTTCTCTCAATGTTTGATACAATTGGCTTGTGAAGCCATCTGGTCCTGGACTTTCGTTTGTTGGAAGATTTTTGATCACAGTTTCAATTTCAGTACTTGCGATTGGTCTATTTATATTTTCTATTTCTTCCTGGTTCAGTCTTGGAAGGTTGTACCTTTCTAAAAATTTGTCCATTTCTTCCAGGTTGTCCATTTTATTGGTTGCTTGTAGTCATTTCTTATGATCCTTTGTACATCTGTAGTGTCCATTGTAACTTCTTTTTCATTTCTAATTTTATTGAGTCCTCTCCCTTTTTTTCATGATGAGTCTAGCTAAAGGTTTATCAATTTTGTTTATCTTCTCAAAGAACCAGCTTTTAGTTTCACTGATCTTTGCTTTTGTTTTCTTTGTCTCTATTTCCCTTATTTCTGCTCTGAACTTTATGATTTCTTTCCTTCTACTAACTTTGGGTTTTGTTTGTTCTTCTTTCTCTAGTTGCTTTAGATGTAAGTCTATGTGTTTATTTGAGATTTTTCTTGTTTCTTGAGGTAAGATTGTATTGCTATAAACTTCCCTCTTAGAACTGCTTTTGCTGAGTCCCATAGGTTTTGGATCATCATGTTTTCCTCATCATTTTTCTCTAGGTTTTTTTTTTTTTTTTTTTTTTTTTTTTTTGCGGTACGTGGGCCTCTCACTGTTGTGGCCTCTCCTGTTGCAGAGCACAGGCTCTGGACATGAAGTCTCAACTGCCATGGCTCACGGGCCCAGCCGCTCTGTGGCACATGGGATCCTCCCGGACCGGGGCACGAACCTATGTCCCCTGCATCGGCAGGCAGACTCTCAACCACTGTGCCACCAGGGAAGCCCTCTCTAGGTATTTTTAAATTTCCTCTTAGATTTCTTTAGTGATCCATTGGTTATTAGTAACATATTGTTTAGCTCCCGTATGTTTGTGCTTTTTACAGTGCTTTTTCTGTAATTGATTTCTGATCTCATAGTATTGTGGTCAGAAAAGATCCTTGATATGATTTCAGTTTTCTTAAATTTACTGAGGCTTGATTTGTGACCCAAGATGTGATCCATCCTGGAGAATGTTTCATGTGCACTTATTTATAAATTGTATTCTCCTGTTATCAGATGGAATGTCCTATATATATCAATTAAGTCCATCTTGTTTAATGTATCATTTAAAGCTTGTGTTTCCTTATTTATTTTCATTTTGGATGATCTGTCCATTGGTGAAAGTGGGGTGTTAAAGTCCCCTATACTATGATTGTGTTACTGTTGATTTCCCCTCTTATGGCTGTTAGCATTTGCCTTATGCATTGAGGTATTCCTATGTTGGTTGCATAAATATTTATAATTGTTATATCTTCTTCTTGCATTGATCCCTTAATCATTATGTAATGTCCTTCCTTGTCTCTTGTAACAGTCTTTATTTTAAAGTCGATTTTATCTGATATGAGTATTATTACTCCAGCTTTCTTTTGATTTCCATTTGCATGGAATATCTTTTTCCATCCCTTCATTTTCTACCTGTATGTGTCCCTAGGTCTGAAGTGGGTCTCTTGTAGACAGCATATATATGAGTCTTGTTTTTGTATCCAATCAGCCAGTCTGTGTCTTTTGGTTGGAGCATTTAATCCATTTACATTCAAGGTAATTATCAATATGTATGTTCCTATTACCATTTTCTTAATTGTTTTGGGTTTGTTTTTGTGGGTCTTTTTCTTCTTTTGTGTTTCCCACCTAGAGAAGTTATTTTAGCATTTGTTGTAAAGCTGGTTTGGTGGTGCTGAATTCTCTTAGATTTTGCTTGTCTGTAAAATTTTTGATTTCTCTGTCAAATCTGAATGAGATCCTTGCTGGGTAGAGTAATCTTGGCTGTAGATTTTTCCCTTTCATCACTTTAAATATGTCCTGCCACTCCCTTCTGCCTTGTAGAGTTTCTGCTGAGAAATCGGCTGTTAACCTTATGGGAGTTCCCTTGTATATTATTTGTTGCTTTTCCCTTGCTGTTTTTAATATTTTTTCTTTTTGTTTAATTTTTGTTAGTTCGATTAATATGTGTCTCAGCATGTTTCTCCTTAGGTTTATCCTGTATGGGACTCTCTGTTCTTCCTGGACTTGATTGACTATTGCCCATGTTAGGGAAGTTTTTGACTATAATCTCTTCAAATATTTTCTCAGACACTTTCTCTTTCTCTTGTTTTTCTGTGACCCCCTATAATTTGAATGTTGGTGCATTTAATGTTGTCCTGGAAGTCTCTGAGACTGTCCTCATTTCTTTTCATTCTTTTTCTTTTTTCTGTTTGGTGGCAGTGATTTCCACCATTATTTCAGCTCACTTACCTGTTCTTCTGCCTCAGTTATTCTGCTATTTATTCTTTCTAGTGTATTTTTTATTTCAGTTATTGTATTGCTCATCTCTGTTTGTTCTTTAGTTCTTCTAGATCTTTGTTAAACATTTCTTGTATCTTCTCGATCCATGCCTCCATTCTTTTTCCAAGATCTTGGATCACATTTACTATCATTACTCTGAATTCTTTTTCAAGTAGACTGCCTATCTCCTCTTCATTTAGTTGTTTTTATACATTTTTATCTTGCCCCTTTGTCTGCAACATATTTCTTTGTCATCTCATTTTGTCTAACTTACTGTGTTTGTGGTCTCCTTTCTGCAGGCTGCAGGATCATAGTTCCTCTTGCTTCTGGTGTCTGCCCCATGATTGGTGAGGTTGGTCCAGAGGCTTGTGCCATTATCACTTTGATAGGGGGTTTGACTGGTGTTGTGATGACCAGAGGCTGCCCTTGATATTGAGAGGGGCCTCCCTTTTGCTATGTAGTTGTCACTGCCCTGTTTGGGGCAGGGTCTGCTTTCTAGTTGTTGGAGTAGAAGCCCTCAGATTTGTTTCTTAGCTGTGTTTCTGATCTGTAGTACAAAGTAATTGGAATTGGAGCACTCCCACTGGGAGAGAAGGCACTGAGTATTCCTCGTCTGGAGCTGTTCACCTGTGAATGTGCTCTGTGTGTCCCCTTTCACCCATTGTTCGGGATCACAAAGTACACTGTTGTTGGCACCGCTCTTGGTCCCAGGTTAACTGTGGGTATGCTGGCAATTGGCCGTGGTGACTCTCAGCCATTGTTTTCACCAGGTCACTGGTACAGATCCACTGAGGTCAAGTCCCAGAACTGCAGTAGTTGTGCACCTGGACCCACTGTAGGAGCTACAGAGGCAACTCAGACTCTGGCTTTGCCCAACTTCTGTGTGTATGTGCCTACAAATCCCACAGCTGCTAAAGCCAGACCCATCCCAGCTGTAGGAGCACTTGCTGGACTTTCAGATGTTTCTCAGGTGCTGAATTTAGGGAACTGTCAGCAGAGGTGTAACTCTGCAGTTTGTGCAGCCATAAGGAGAGATTTCAGCTCTTTTTCCTTAGTCACACAGCCCCTGGGCTCAGCTGTGGTTTCAACCCCACTGCTGCATGTGTTCCATCCACTGGAGTCTGCTCCAGAGATTGCTGGGGCACAGGAGCCTATCAGGTAGGAAGGAGCTGAGGTGAAGATTGGGGCATATGGGCCACCCAGGTGGGAGGGTGCTGGGGTATTGACGGGAAAGCGAGAGCCCATCGGGCAGTGATTGGGGCCAGTGGGTTGCCCAGGCAGTGGGGGTGGGTGGGTGGAGGCGGGTGGAGGCAGGTGGGGGAGATGATGGCAGGGGCATGTAATCTGGCTCTGGAGGGAGCCCTCCCTAGTGCCTATGGAGGCAGGGGCTAGTCCGTGAAGACAGAGGCTGCAATGGCAGCCCCACCCTTTGCACTCCTCGTTTCTGTGGCAGTCTGGGCTTCCTCCACAAGCATTCCCCGTTGTGGATTTCTTCACTCCTATCCCCTCAGGCTGTCTCCTCACAACCAACAGCAGCCTCCTCCCTGGGTCTGCTCTCCAAACCCCATGTTCGAGCACCCAGTCCCTGTGCACACCAGCAGACACCCGTCTCAGGCTTGGCTTCGCAGGGCTGTGGCACAGACCATCTGTGTAGGTCTTAATCTGTCCTGCCTACAACAGACTGGTTGCTGGGCTCTCTTCTGAGCCCCCAAATCTCCCCTTCTGCCCCAGTTGATCTCCCTGACAGTGAGGGGGCTTCCCTAGATGAGGGAACCTCTCCTCACCTTCAGCTCCCTAACAAGGGCATAGGTACCATCCTGCTTCGTCTCCTCTTCCTTTTCCCTTCTTTCTTTAATCCTACCCAGTTATGTGGGGATCTTTCTTGTCCTTTTAGGTGTCAAAGGTCCTCTGCTAGTGTTCAGCAGGTGCTCTGTGAGAATTGTTCCATCTGTAGATGTATTCTTGATGCATTTGAGGAGAGAGATGAACTCCACGTCCTCCTACTCTTCCACCATCTTGGAAACCATGAAGTCATCTATTTTAAAAAGAAATATTTATATTTTCTTTCCCAGAAATATTTATATTTTCTTTCTTTCTTTCTTTCCCAAAATATAAAAATATTTATATTTTCTTTATATTTCTTTCCCATGTCTAATTGTAGACATGATTCCACTGAATTCTGCCATGGTGTCCCCATATGAAGTGGCCTGAATGTTTTTTTACCTTAGAGGTGACTTTTTTCCTACCTGAATGCCTAAAGACCTCAAGACCTCTTTGCTTATCATTGAGATGACTTACATTTTGGTATCATTCTGCATTATTTTTTTGTACTGGAACATGGAATGCTTTTTCTATCTATAGGTTTTTTTAGGGAAATTTTCTTGTATTACATTTTGAAATAAATTTTCTTTTTTTGATTTAAAAAAAGACATATATTTGTTTAATTTAAAGATAATGTATATAACTCAATTACATAAACAAATATAAATATACATACATGAGTGTATGTGTATATATATATATATATATATATATATACATAGATACATAGATACATAGATATATATATGTGTCTCTTTACTGTAGTGCCACCCTATGACTCTCCCTTTTTAGCTAAATTTTTGTAAAGAAGAGTCAAAACTTTTTTTGTCTCTATTTCCTTACTCTTCAGCTCCTTGCAACTGACATCTGACTGAATTCCTCTACAGCAACTATTTCAGTAATGGTCACTCGTGACTTCCAATGCAAAATCCAATGGATAGATACCAAGCAGCCCTCATCAAAAATGGATACTTGCAACACTTCACACTGCTAACCACACTCACTATCTTTGCCGTCTATGGCCTGTTCTTCATGGCTTTTCTTTCTCTCTGACCATTCTCTCTCACTCTCCTTTTTGGGTCCCTCTTCATACCTTAACTCCTGAAATCTTATTTTCCAGATTTGTGTCAATATTTTCTACACTTCTCTCCATACCCTGATTGGATGTGAAAATCAAACAAAAGGACTTGAAGGAGACTGGCACATTTCTGACTTGGTTAATGGCTGGTGCCACCATCTGAACCACAGAATATGGTTCAAGAAAAGTACGATCAGGAGAGAAAGTGGGCAGAGGAGGAAGAGGAAGAGGAAACTTGTAGTAATAAGATTTAAATGTGCAGATACACATCATCTCTAAGGTATTTTTTTCTTCTAAAATCCAAGTATTTGGACCCATTCTTGAATGAGACACAGATTATGGACCAATATAAGGGACAATATAATTATAGAAACATAGGTAACCTGTATGACCATTTTCTAGAACTGCTGTGGACTAAGTAATTTCCCAAGTCCCTTCAATATTTAGATGTTATGATTCTATGGATATCATTATAGTATTAAATACAGTACCAAAGACAAAGAAACCAAGGCAGGCCTACTGAAAATCAGGGGGCAAATCACAGTAAGAATGTATTTTCTTCCTTGTTCTGAGGAACTAGGAATTAGTTGTCTAAATCATATAAAACTCTTTATAAAAGACATCCCATGCACAACCCAAAGAATTTCTTCTTGACTGACATTTTAGCAAGCAGAGAACAGTCTTCTAAATTGTTCTCCTTTCCACCTTATGATAAGTATCTTCATTTATTGACCTCAGTGCCTTCTGTTGTTTCCATCTGAGTAAGATTTGTTTCAGGGTTAAATCTGGTGACAGCTGATATGAGATAAATGGATGGAATGATCCCTAGTGTTGCTAAGCAGGTTTCTCATAATTTCGTATTGACATGGTCACTCTTCTCATGGTCCCTGAGCATATGAAGAGAAGTGTTTGTTGCCGCACCACTCTAACTGCCCTTTCAAGGAGGGCTCTCAATCTGTTCACTGTTGCTATCTTTTCTGAATAAGTGCAGGGTCTCCTTGACCCTTCAGCTTAATAGCAACTAGGTCATAAGCCACAGTACCCTATAGTGTTTCCAATTTTAAGATATGACAGATTTAAATATCAGGTTTAAAGTAAATGAGCAAATAGGTGAGGACGTAGGGTTGCTGAAAACCAACCATAGTGAAGGGAAAGAAAAAAGAATGAGGTGGAGAAGGACAAGAAGTAGGAGGGGGAAGAAAGAGAAGAAACACATTAAATGCCTGCTGTGTGCTAAAAACCAAGAGGACCCTTTCATTCATATTTTCTAACCTTGTGATTACAGATAAGGAAACTGAAGCTTAGAGGTTAACTAACCTGCCCAAGTGTACACAGATACTGAGCGCAAGGCTCTGCCACACTGGATTCAGGCTGAGAAAGTTAACAGGGAAAGACTAGTTATGGGTAATGAGTTTACAGAAGTTGAGAAAAATACTACAAGGCCTGCCTCCTTGGTGTTTGAAACTTGTGCAACTGTTTAGGTCAACTTATAAAACCCCAATAGCACCAAAATGTCAGGAAAATATCACCCAAATTTCCTGCTATCTGGGCTAAAAGAGTATTTACATATGTCAAGGTAAATTAGTTAAACACTACTAAAACTATAACTCCTCTGGAATGTCTTTTACTGGTTAAGGAAAAAAGATGCAGATACTGTCATTACCAAGATATATATATATATTACAGTACTTTGAAAGTAACAAGGTATAAAACCCTAGAAAATTCTATAAATAACACAAAATTTTAAGGATATTTCTTTTCATTGTGAATTTTACAGATCTGCAGTACTATTTCTGTTCAGATAGAATGAATGTATCTAACAATATCAGAGCTGCCAGCTGAAGAATATAAATTAATATCAGGAGCTGGGTGATTTCTAACTCCATTATCACTTTGACATTTGATTATAACCGGCCACTGAGATCTTAAAACTTTACAAGCATGTAGCACTTGATAGTCAAAAAGTTCTTCTTCATATTATCTCATTTAATTCTAATAACTCCCTTGGACTGTTTTTGTTCCTTTGTGAGGCTCCAAAAAATGGACTTGCCCAAAGTCACATTTGTAACAGGTATCAGAGTGAGGATTCCAACCTAAGTTCTCTGTTTCCACTAAAATATTATGTTAAAGCCATGTTTGTGATAGTTCATAATATATTTATTCTCTGATGATAAAACCATTTACGTAAGTACCTTCACATGACTTCATTGAAGTTAAGCTTAATCACATCTTAATGGTGATAGCAAATAGCTTCAGTTCAAAGTAGACTAAAAAAGCTATTTTATGACTTGACATTTTAGATTTTGTCAGAAATGCTTAGGCATAAAGGAAAACACTAACTGGTCCTTGAATTTATCTGGTGAGTGTCTAGGTTAGGGAAGGAATGTTAGAGTGCAGAGCATTATGTATCTGTAATCTGATAAGCAGCTTGATAACCAGAAGCTGAATCCAAAAAGTTCATCTTGAATTGCACTCTGGGCTGTGATGTGTCTCTCCATATATCTGTGTATGTGTACGCAAATACGAAGTATGTAGATGCATGTATATTTATATCTATACACATATGTATTTACATATACATAGTAATATGTAAATATAGATGCCACTTCCTAAATATCAAAAACATGCAGTCTGCATGAGTCTGCTAGAGTGTGAGGATTGTGACAGATCGCCTGGCGAAATGTTACCCATGTTATACACAAGACAAAATTAACATCACTCCCTCACTGAGCTTATTAAAAATTAGGAGAATGAAATAAACTAAAACTTCCCATTGGAAGTCAAACAACATATAGGTTGGCTTTCTTCTCAAAGCTTCTCATTGTTCTGACAGAACATGGGAATCATTTAAATCACTCAAATTATTATTTGTGGAATGTATCTGGAGACAAGCTTGGGTGTAGGTGTCTAAGCTGCAGAAAAGTGAATAAGCTTGCTTGGCACTTACATTCTCAGCTGGGCCTTCTCTTTCTTTGCACTTGACTTTCACTGGCCCTCAAGCTACAAACCCATCACTAGCCTCTTGCTGGGAGAACAACTGGGGCAAACCCTGCTTAGTAGACCCTGTCGTGTTCCACTCTGGTCCCTCAGAGCCCTTTAAAGATTTCTGGGCTTTCTCTTTGAGCATTTCCTTTTAACTGCCCACTTCTGACTCTGGAGAATGGTCACTGGGCTACTGTAGTGTTTTGCTGGTGCAGAGGGCTATTAAAAGTGCCTGGAGGTTACATGTCCCTAAAGTATGTCAATCAATGACTGCCAGGTAGAGGTGTATGAAACTCTTGCCTGAGTTGGTACAAAATCAGAAGTGTAATTCATACTGCGTAGCTCCCCTGCAGGATCAGGCTGAGACAGAGACTTTGCCTGGAATCACACACTTACTCAGCTTTTTTTTTTTTTTTTTTTTGTGGTACGCGGGCATCTCACTGTTGTGGCCTCTCCCGTTGCGGAGCACAGGCTCCGGACACACAGGATCAGTGGCCATGGCACACGGGCCTAGCTGCTCGGCGGCATGAGGGGTCTTCCCGGACCGGGGCACAAACCCGTGTCCCCTGCATCCTCAGGCGGACTCTCAACAACTGCACCATCAGGGAAGCCCCCCTTACTCAGCTTTCTGCTCCCACTTCCTTCCCTTTCCTTCCCTTCCCTTTCCTGTCTGTGGGCTTACAATTTCCAAATGAACTGCTGCGGGGGGCAGGAGAGCAAGATGATAGAATGGTCAGGAAACAATGGTAATGTGAATGCTACTGGACAAGGAAAGATAGTTGCATTTGGCTGATGGCTTTTAAAAGTCACTAGTGCTTTCTCTTTGCATTTGAAGTTGGCTGTCTATTGGCTCTTTACCTGTTAGCTTTAATTCATGCAATGAAAAGGAAAGGGGAAAACAACGTGGTCTCTCATTCTGTGTGATGTTAACCCAGTTTTTCTGGGCATGGGACAGAGATTCACAGTAAACATTGCAAAAACAACAGAATAAACATTCTTCTCAAGTGCTCATGGAACATTCTCCAGGATATATCACATCTTGGGTCACAAATCAAGTCTTGGTAAATTTCAGAAAATTGAAATCATATCAGGTATCTTTTCCGACAATAACGCTATGAGACTAGATATCAATTACAGGAAAAGGTCTGTAAGAATTACAAACCCATGGAGGCTAAACAACACACTACTTACTAGCAAAGAGATCACTGAAGAAACCAAAGACAAAATCAAAAAATACCTAGAAACAAATGACAATGAAAACACATTGACCCAAAACCTATGGGATACAGCAAAAGCAGTTCTAAGAAGGAAGTTTATAGATATACAAGCCTACTTAAGAAACAAGAAACATCTCAAATAAACAACCTAACCTTACACCTAAAGCAATTAGAGAAAGAAGAACAAAACAACCCTAAAGGTAGCAGAAGGAAAGAATTCATAAAGATCAGATCAGAAATAAATGAAAAAGAAATAGAGGAAACAATAGCAAAGATCAATAAAACTAAAAATTGGTTCTTTGAGAACATAAACAAAATTGATAAACCATTAGCCAGGCTTATCAAGAAAAAAAGGGAGAGGACTCATATCAATAGAATTAGAAATGAAAAAGAAGTAAAAACTGACACCGCAGAAATACAAGGGATCATGAAAGATTACTACAAACAATTATATGCCAATAAAATGGACAACCTGAAAGAAATGGACAAATTCCTAGAAATGCACAACCTTCCGAGACTGAACCAGGAAGAAATAGAAAATATGAACCTACCAATCACAAGCACTGAAATTGAAACTGTGATTAAAAATCTTCCAACAAACAAAAGCCCAGGACCAGGTGGCTTCACAGGCAAATTCTATCAAACAATTAGAGAAGAGCTAACACCTATCCTTCTAAAACTCTTCCAAAATAGAGCAGAGGGAGGAACACTCACAAACTCATTCTACCAGGCCACCATCACTCTGATACCAATACCAGACAAAGAAAGAAAACTACAGGCCAATATCACTGATGAACATAGATGCAAAAATCCTCAACAAAATACTAGCAAACAGAATCCAACAGCACATTAAAAGGATCATTCTCTATGATCAAGTGGGGCTTATCCCAGGAATGCAAGGATTCTTCAATATATGCAAATCAATCAACGTGATACACCATATTAACAAATTGAAGGAGAAAAACTATATGATCATCTTGATAGATGCATAGAAAGCTTTTGACATAAGTCAACACCCATTTATGATAAAAACCCTCCAAAAAGTAGACATAGAGGGAACTTTCCTCAACATAATAAAGGCCATATATGAGAAATCCACAGCCAACATCATTCTCAATGGTGAAAAACTGAAAGCATTTCCTCTAAGATCAGGAAAAAGACAAGGTTGCCCACTCTCACCACTATTATTCAACATAGTTTTGGAAGTTTTAGCCACAGCAATCAGAGAAGAAAAAGAAATAAAAGGAATCCAAATTGGAAAAGAAGTAAAGCTGCCACTGTTTGCAGATGACATGATACTATACATAGAGAATCCTAAAGATGCTACCAGAAAACTATTAGAGCTAATCAATGAATTTGGTAAAGTAGCAGGATACAAAATTAATGAACAGAAATTTCTTGCATTCCTATACACTAATGATGAAAACTCTGAAAGTGAAACTAAGGAAACATTCCCATTTACCACTGCAACAAAAAGAATAAAATATCTAGGAATAAACCTACATAAGGAGACAAAAGACCTGTATGCAGAAAATTATAAGACACTGATGAAAGAAATTAAAGATGATTCAAATAGATGGAGAGATATACCATGTTCTTGGATTGGAAGAATCACTATTGTGAAAATGACTCTGCTACCCAAAGCAATGTACAGATTAAATTCAATCCCTATCAATCTACCAATGGCATTTTTCACAGAACTAGAACAAAAAATTTCACAATTTGTATGGAAAAACAAAAGACCCCAAATAGCAAAAGCAATCTTGAGAAAGAAAAACGGAGCTGGAGGAATCAGGCTCCCTGACTTCAGACTATACTACAAAGCTACAGTAATCAAGACAGTATGGTACTGGCACAAAAACAGAAATATAGATCAATGGAACAGGATAGAAAGCCCAGAGATATACCCACGCACATATGATCACCTTATCTTTGATAAATGAGGCAAGAATATACAATGGAGGAAAGACAGCCCCTTCAATAAGTGCTGGGAACACTGGACAGCCACATGTGAAAGAATGAAATTAGAACACTGCATAATACCATAAACAAAAATAAACTCAAAATGGATTAAAGACCTAAACGTAAGGCCAGACACTATCAAACTATTAGAGGAAAACATAGGCAGAACATTCTATGACATAAATCACAGCAAGATCCATTATGATCCACCTCCTAGAGAAATGGAAATAAAAACAAAAGTAAACAAATTGCACGTAATGAAACTTACAAGCTTTTGCACAGCAAAGGAAACCATAAACAAGACAAAAAGACAACCCTCAGAATGGGAGAAAATATTTGCAAATGAAGAAACTGACAAAGGATTAATCTCCAAAATTTACAAGCAGCTCATGCAGCTCAATATCAAAAAAACAAACAACCCAATGCAAAAATGGACAGAAGACTTAAACAGACATTTCTCCAAAGAAGATATACAGATTGCCAACAAACACAGGAAAGAATGCTCAACATCATTAATCATTAGAGAAATGCAAATCAAAACTACCATGTGATATCATATCACACTGATCAGAATGGCCATCATTAAAAAATCTACAAACAATAAATGCTGGAGAGGGTGAGGAGAAAAGGGAACCCTCTTGCACTGTTGGTGGGAATGTAAGTTGATACAGCCACTATGGAGAACAGTATGGAGGTTCCTTGAAATCTAAAAATAGAACTCCCATATGACCCAGCAATCCCACTGGGCATATACCCTGAGAAAACCATAATTCAAAAAGAGTCGTGTACCAAAATGTTCATTGCAGCTCTATTTACAATAGCCAGGACCAGCAACCTAAATGTCCATCAACAGATGAATGGATAAAGAAGCCGTGGCACATATATACAATGGAATATTACTCAGCCATAAAAAGGAAGGAAACAGTTATTTGTAGTGAGGTGGATGGACCTAGAGACTGTCATATAGAGTGAAGTAAGTCAGAAAGAGAAAAACAAATACTGTATGCTAACACAAACATATGGAATCTAAAAAAAAAGAAAAGAAAAGAAAATGATCAGAAGAATCTAGGGGCAAGACAGGAATAAAGATGCAGACCTACTAGAGAATGGACTTGATGATACATGAAGGGTGAAGGGTAAGCTGGGACAAAGTGAGAGAGTGGCATGGATATACATACACTACCAAACGTAAAATAGATAGCTAGTGGGAAGCAGCTGCATAGCACAGGGAGATCAGCTAGGTATTTTGTGACCACTTAGAGGGGTGGGATAGGGAGGGTGGGAGGGAGGGAGATGCAAGGGGGAAGAGATATGGGGACATATATATATATGTATAACTGATTCACTTTTTTATAAAGCAGAAACTGACACACCATTGTAAAGCAATTATACTCTAATAAAGATATTTAGAAAGAAAGAAAGAAAGAAAGAAGGAAAGAAGGAAAGAAGGAAGGAAGGAAGGAAGAAAGGAAGGAAGGAAGGAAGGATAGAAGGAAAGAAGGAGGAAGAAAGAAAGAAAGAAAGAAAGAAAGGAAAGAAAGATATTATTATCTTCATCATTGTAGATGTGGTTAGTTTATAAATGTCCTTCCTTGTATTTTCCGGATTTAGTATCAAGGTTATTCAAACATCATAAAAAAGTTCCCAGCTTTTATTATTTTCAGAAACAATTTGTATAAGATGCAGATAATTTATTCCTTCAAAATCACCTGCAAAATCATCTGTAAAATCATCTGAATTTTTCATGGTAGGTTTTTGATTACTGAAATAAATTCCTTAGTATATTCAGATTTTTCAATATTTCTTGGGTCCTCTTTGATAATTATTATTTTCACAAAATTATTTCACCAGTTTCAAATTTATTGGCATAAATCATGAATAGTATTCTTTTGTGTTTTGCATCTCTTTTTTTTCATTATTCTTATGTTCCATTTTAAAATTTCTAACATTACTATTTCTACTTTCTTGTCTTTTTACTTGGTTGATTTTGGGAAGTTTCTTAATGTTATTAGTCTTTTCAAAGAAATCAGTTTTGCTATTGTCAATCTTTTCTATTGTTTTAAAAAATATGTATTCCTTTAATTTATGCTGATTTACATTTCCTTCTTTCTATTTTCTTTGGATTGACTGTGATGCCCTTCTAATTTCTTGACTTGAACACTCAGTGTGTAATTTTTCTGCTTTTCTTATGTAGACATAGCCTTTAAGCACTAATTTAGATTCATCCCACAAGTCTTGATGTTTGGAAGTTTTTTGTTTTCCTTCTAAATACTTTTTAAATTTCCATTATGATTTCTTCTTTAATCCACATAATATTTAGACGTGTGGTTTCCAAATGTATGTTATTCTTTTGGCTCTGAATTTATTTCCCATTTCTAACTTCTAATATAATTTTATCATAGTAAAAAATGTGGCCTTAATTATTCTGATTCTGTGGTATATTTTAAGATTTGCATTTTGGACCATTCTATGGTAAATTTTTGGAAAGGTTCCATATGTGCTTGACAAGAATGTAAATTTCTGAATTTGTTAGTTACAAGGTTCAATACATGTTCATTACATAAAGTTTATTAATTGTGTTGTTCTAATAGTCTATCTTTTCAGTGTGAATTGAATACTGTTTACTATTAAGTCTATGTGTATAATATTATATTGAACCCAAGTTTCTTTAGCTCATATTTACCTAGTATACATTTTTCACAGCTTTAACTTCAACCCTTTTTAATCATTATTCTTGATCTTGTCTTCTTTACACAAAATAACATATGGAAGGCTATATTGTCTCTTCGAATGATCCCTTGCTCTCTTTCTTCTAGAGTAATGCATTGAAGGTACTTGTACTTACTTCAACAATCACTTATTAAGTGAATCATGCAGTAGACAGTCTACTAATAATACAACTATGAATAAGACGTGACTTCTTTTCCTAAATACCTACAAAACTAGTGTGTAGACCACTGTAAGCAGAAAACTGCAGTATAAAGGGCAGACGCTAAGACAATGGTATGCACTTGATAAATATCTCCTGATCAGGCCAAGCTCTAATCGTTTCCCTACAATGTCTGGTGAAGAATACCAGTGCTTTCTTCAAGCAAAATATCTAGGCTCTGTGCACATTGATTGGCATATGAAAGGCAATTAGCTAAGGGAGGTCCAACTTCATATCTGCAGCCACTATCTGATATCTCAACAGATTTATTCAGATGAATTTACACATCCTTTAAAAAAGTACCACTGAACATAAGAAATAAAAATGCCCTTAAGCCACAATTTAAAAAGCAGTGTATATGGTTAAACCTGATCTGTCTGGAACAAAATTACACAAAAAGTTCAATAGAGTGTGTTGTGTGATTGAACCATTATGCATGCCTTTGGGATCTTGAGAAGCACCAAACTTCAGAGAAGTGAATTAATGGACAAATAACACATGTCAACAGCCATTAGAACATCACTATTTTCAGTAAAAAAATATAAATCTTAACATAAAAATAATTTTATATATTTATATAAATTTATATTATATTAAATTATATTTTATATATTCATAGTATACATATTTCTATTTTATTAAATTATATTATATATAAATTTATATTATATTGAATTACATATATTTATATTTACATAAATTTATATAAATATATGAATAAATATATTAAAATATATTTATATGTTTATATATGAATATGCACATTTATGTAGTAATACAACTGTATATAAATATATGAATTATATATACTATATAAATATAATATATATAAATTTGATTATATTTATATATCATATGTTACTATGTAATTTATAAAACAAATAATATATATTATATAAATTATTTTTGTATATATTTATGTATAAACATAAAATATATTTGTATACTTTTAATTATGTACTATACATTTATACAAAAACTTGTTATATAATTTATATTATATAAATATAATGCATGCAATTTAATATATAAATATATATTTATAAATATATATCATACATAAATATAATTTATTAATTAATATATATTTATTTAGTAATCATATATTAATTAAATATAAATTAATATATAAATTATCATTTTATTTGTATAAACTACTGTATAAATTATAAATTTGTATAACATATTAATATATAAATTATATATTAACTAATATGTAAATATATATTAAATATACAAATATGAACACATTATGAATATAATTATGTATAATATAAATATATAATTACATATGATATAAAATACATTATATATATTTTATTTTATACATATATTAAAATTTTATACATACTTTTGATATATATTTTATATATTTTTTATTTATATGTAAATAAAATATATAATATAAAAATAAATTATATGCATTATATATCTTGTATATTTTATATATAATATATTTATATATACTTTTATATATAAATAAATATATATTTATATGTATAATTATAAATATAATATTATTATGTATATTATAAAATACATAATAATATTTATATATAAATATCATCATATAATTCATAATATACATAATTATATAATATAATTACTATTTTATATGAATATAAATTTATATATATAAATATATATTTTTAAATATATAAATATTTTATATATAAATATATTTGTATATTATTATATAATTTATAGTATATAAGTTATATTACATACATATATAATTTACATATAATATACATAATTATATAATACATTTATATATAAATATATAAAATATATGTTTACATGTTATAAAATACCTAAAAATATTGGTATAGATACATTTATATATTATATAATTATATATAAATATCATTATGTAATTTATAATTCATAATTTAATTACATAAATATCTAATTTATCTAATATATAATGTAGTTATATATAATATAAAATATATTTATATATTATAATTTCCATAATATATATTTATATATAAATATTATTATATAATTTCTAATAGTTATATTTTATATTATATAAATATAATATATACATTTAGTATATCAGTATTACATATATTGATATATTATATATGATTCAAATTTTACATTTATATATTATATAGTTTTTAATATTCATATATTATATTTACATCTTATATTTATATTTACATATCACAATATTTATTATATCTATATATTATGTAATTTATAGTATATATAATACATATTGTATATTTATATATTTAACTTATAAAATATAATTTTTATATTATATAAATATATATTATACATAATTTATATAAATAAAATATAATATATATTAAAAATAACGTATAAAAAATAAAATAATATATAATGTAAAAAAATATATATAATAAATAAAATATAATATAATATATATAATTTATATTATATAAATGCATGTTCAAATATATATTCATTATATTATATTTAAGTATACTTACATTATATAATTTAAATATATAATAATTTATATTTTATTAATATATATTTATATATAGTAGTTAAATATATATCTCATATATCATTATATGGCATATATTTATAATATTATTATACATTCATGTTTATATAAATTTTAAAGTAATATATAAAAACTTATATAATAATATAAATATAACCTATAAATTTTACATATAAAATTCAATATAATATAAATGTAATGTAATATATTAATATATGATGTATAATAAATATATAATTATACTATGGCATACATTTATAAATATGTAAATATAATATATACATATATTTTATTTATTCATATAAATATACAAATATTTATATATAAAGATATTTATATAAACATATGTTAAATTATATATTATATAAAAATTTACATTATGCTAAATTTTATATATTTATATAAATTTACATTATATTAATTATATTTACATAAACTTTATATATATAAATGTATTCTAAATATTTATTTATTTTATATATATATATAAAATCCTTTGCAGTTTTGTGATTAGTGATCATTTGGTGGGCATTCTGTGGTATTGATTCTTTCAAATAAAATAAATTATTATTGGAAACTTTGGGAGCCACTGAATCATGCCAGCAGACATTTATCAGTATCCTACTCTGTCCAAGCATAGTTCTATCTTAGATTTGTGGCCAGAGGATGCAGGAAGGGGGTCAAGCGGGGAGGTTCTGAGGGGCCTTCAAACACCAGATCACTGGATCAAATAGGTCTAATTGAGGATAGGAAGACAAGACACAGAGCCTACAGGATTAACACCGTAAAGGAATCAGTAAATAAGGATGTTGTGGATTGAATTGTGTCCTTTAAAAAATATGCTGAAGTCCTAATCCTCATACCTGTGAATGTGAGCTTATCTGAAAATATAATCAAGTTAATGTAATCAAGTTAAAATGAGGTCATACTTGATTATGGTGAGCCCTAATACAGTCCCTGGTATCCTCATAAGAAGAGAGAAATGTGGACACAGACCCACAGACATACAAGGGAGAACACCATATGAATACAGAGGCAGAGACAGGCATGATGTGTCTATGAGCTGAGGAAAGCCAAGGATTACCATTAGCCATCAAAAACTAGGAGAGAAACCTGGAACAGATTCTTCCTCAAAACCTCTAAGAAGAAGGCTCCAAGACCTTGATTTCAGACTTTGAGCTTCCAGAACTGTCAGAAAATAAATTTCTTATGTTTTAAGCCACGCAGTTTGTGGTGATTTGTTACAGTAGTCCTAGGAAATGAATAAAAGAGGGATCCAATTAGATAGAAGGATGGTGAACTTCTTAGAGGTGTTATCTGAAAAATGTGGGGCTCTTTAGATGGTGTCTTGGGCCAGTGTCTAATATTATAAGCATTGGGCTGTGAAACAGTGATTCTCACCCTTTTGATGAACACAGATCGCTTAGGTGGGGCAGAAGACATCACAGTCCATTTAGGTTGGCCAAAGACCCATGCTCTCCATTCCTGCCTGTTCCTAACTTTCAATGAATAAAATAATGTCATTTGCAGCAACATGGATAGACCTAGAGATTATCATACGAATTGAAGTAAGTCGGACAGAGGAAGACAAACATCAGGATATTGCTTATGTGTGGAATCTAAGAAAAAAGATACAAATGAACTTATTTACAAAACGAAACCTCACAGACATAGAAAACAAACTTATGATTACCAAAGGGAAAAGGGGGGGCATTGAGGGATAAATTAGGAGTTTGGGATTAAAATATACAGACTACTATATATAAAATAGATAACCAACAAGGACCTGTATAGCACAGGGAACTTTACTCAATATTTGTAATAACCTATAATGAAAGAGAATGTAAAAAAAGAATATATATTTTTACATATATTTATAATGGAATCACTTTACTGTACACCTGAAACTAACAAAATATTGTAAATCAACCATACTTCAATAAATATTAAAAATAAATAAAGAAACCAGTGATCAAAAAAAGATGAACAAAATTCACAAGTTATTTATAAGCTTACATATAATTTTCTATTATAAAACAACGACATAAAGTTAAAAATAATCTAGTACTTACTTTGCATTTATTATGATAGTATATTTTATTTAAATAGAGCAAATGTATAGGCAGCACATGAAGAGTGAAGGCAGCATCATTCGGCAGATGATGTGTGTGTGTGTCTGCTTTGTCTCTAGATGTATGGATGATTCATCTGGAACTCACTGCAGGCATGACTTAAAGTCTAGTTATTGGAAAATTATAGACCAAAATAATGTTGATGCAAATGTGCAGAGCTACATATTGTAGGGTTAGCCAAACAACCCACATCATACTAAAATTAGTAATGATGAAGCTGAACTAACAGTAATTTATAATTCTAAGGCAAGATTAGCATCAATTGAAAATCACTACAAAACTGTTGATGTTCTAATAATATTGTATCCTTCCCCCAAATTGTTAGAAATTAAATTGACTTCATGCATATGCACCTGTGAAGGAAGAGCTGCCATTTGTTCGAATATATCAGTATGTACCCAAATATTAATCAAGTGCCTTCTAGGTGTGCCAAGCATTTTTCTTGATGCTGGGGATAGAGCAATGAACAAAATAAAGTCCTTTCTCTCACAGAGCTTATATATTTCCAAACACGTACAATATGTAATAAACACTGAATCCTCAGTGAACTCTGGCAAATCTAATTTTGTTTTATTTTTTGTTTTTTGTTGGTTTGTTGGTTTTATTTTTTTTTAACATCTTCATTGAAGTATAATTGCTTTACAATGTTGTGTTAGTTTCTGCTTTATAACACAGTGAAACAGCTATACATATATCCCCATATCTCCTCCCCCTTGCATCTCCCTTACACTTTCCCTATCCTATCCCTCTAGGTGGTCACAAAGCACCAAACTGATCTCCCTGGATGATGGGCTGCTTACCAGTAGCTATCCATTTTACATTTGGTAGTATATAAGTCCATGCTACTCTCTCACTTTGTCCCAGCTTACTCTTCCCCCTCCCTGTGACCTCAAGTCCATTCTCTATGTATGCATCTTAATTCCTGTCCTGCCCCTATGTTCTTCAGAACTATTTTTTTAAATTAGATTCCATATATATGTGATAGCATACGGTATTTGTTTTTCTCTTTCTGACTTACTTCACTCTGTATGAAAGACTCTAGGTGCATCCACCTCACTATAAATAACTCAATTTCATTTCTTTTTATGGTTGAGTAATATTCCATTGTATATATGTGCCACATCTTCTTTATCCATTCATCTGATGATGGGCACTTAGGTTGTTTCTATCTCCGGGCTATTGTAAATAGAACTGCAATGAACATTTTGGTACATGACTCTTTTTGAATTATGGTTTTCTCAGGGTATGTGCCCAGGAGTGCGATTACTGGGTCATATGGTAGCTCTATTTTTACTTTTTTAAGAAACCTCCATGCTGTTCTCTATAGTGTCTGTATCAATTTACATTCCCACCAACAGTGCAAGAGGGTTCCCTTTTCTCCACACCCTCTCCAGCATTTATTATTTGTAGATTTTTTGATGATGGCCATTCTGACTGGTGTGAAGTGATGCCTCATTGTAGTTTTGATTTTCATTTCTCTGATGAATAGTGATGTTGAGCATTCTTACATGTGTTTGCTGGTGATCTGAATATCTTCTTTGGAGAAATGTCTATTTAGGTCTTCTACCCATTTTTGGATTGAGTTCTTTGTTTTTTTTTGATATTGAGCTGTATGAGCTGCTTGTAAATTTTGGAGATTAATCCTTTGTCAGTTGCTTCATTTGCAAATATTTTCTCCCATTCTGAGGGTTGTCTTTTTGTCTTACTTATAGTTTCCTTTGCTGTGCAAAGGCTTTTAAGTTTCATTAGATCCCATTTCTTTATTTTTGTTTTTATTTCCATTTCTCTAGGAGGTGGGTCAAAATGGATCTTGCTGTGGTTTATGTCATAGAGTGTTCTGCCTAGGTTTTCCTCTTAGAGTTTTATAGTGTCTGGCCTTACATTTAGGTCTTTAATCCATTTTGAGTTTCTTTTTGTGTATAGTGTTAGGGAGTGTTCTAATTTCATTCTTTTACATGTAGCTGACCAGTTTCCCCAGCGCCACTTATTGAAGGGGCTGTCTTTTCTCCATTGTATATTCTTGCCTCCTTTATCAAAAATAAGGTGACCATATGTGTGTGGGTTTATCTCTGGGCTTTCTATCCTGTTCCATTGATCTATATTTCTGTTTTTGTGCCAGGACCATACTGTCTTGATTACTGTAGCTTTGTAGTATAGTCTGAAGGCAGGGAGACTGATTCCTCCAGTTCCATTTTTCTTTCTCAAGATTGCTTTAGTTATTTGGGGTCTTTTGTGTTTCCATACAAATTGTGAAATGTTTTGTTCTTGTTCTGTGAAAAATGCCACTGGAAGTTTGCTAGAAAGAAAGAAAAAAATAAAAGAAAATAAAGTTATTAAAGTAAAAAATAATTATTAAAAGTAGAAAAGAAAATTAAAGTAATAAAAAAAGGAAAAGAAAAAAAGAAGAGAGCAACCAAACCAAAAAACAAATCCACCAATGATAATAAGTACTAAAAACTATATTAAAAAAAAAAACAGACAGAAGCCTAGGACAAATGATAAAAGCAAAGCTATGCAGACAAAATCACACAAAGCATACACATACACACTCACAAAAAGAGAAAAAGGAAATATATATATCATTGCTCCCAAAGTCCACCGCCTCAATTTTCGGATGATTCGTTGTCTAATCAGGTATTCCACAGATGCAGGGTATATCAGATTTATTGTGGAGATTTAATCTGCTGCTCCTGAGGCTGCTGGGAGAGATTTCCCTTTCTCTTCTTTGTTTGCACAGCTCCTGGGGTTCAGCTTTGGATTTGGCCCCGCCTCTGTGTGTAGGTCGCCTGAGGGTATCTGTTCCTCACTCAGAGAGGACGGGGTTAAAGGAGCAGCTGACTGGGGGGCTCTGGCTCACTCAGGCTGTGAGGCGAGAGGGGCACAGAATGCAGTGTGAGCCTGCGGTGGCAGAGGCCAGCCCGACATTCCACAAGCAGCCTGACATTGCAACAGCCTGAGGCGTGCCGTGCGTTCTCCCGGGGAAGCTATCCCTGGATCCCAGGACCCTGGCAGTGGTGGGCTGCACAGGCTCCAGGGAGGAGAGGTGTGGATAGTGACCTGTGCTCGCACAAAGGCTTCTTGGTGGCTGCAGCAGCAGCCTTAGCGTTTCATGCCCGTCTCTGGTGTCCGTGCTGATAGCCGTGGTTCACGCCTGTCTCTGGAGCTCATTTAGATGGTGCTCTGAATCCCCTCTCCTAGCACACCCTGAAACAATGGTCTCTTGCCTCTTAGGCAGGTCCAGACTTTTTCCCAGACTCCCTCCCGGCTAGCTGTGGCTCACTAACCCCCTTCAGGCTGTGTTCACGCAGGCAACCCCAGTCCTTTCCCTGGGATCTGACCTCCGAAGCCTGAGCCTCAGATCTCAGCCTCCACCTGCCCTGGCAGGTGAGCAGACAAGCCTCTTAGGCTGGTGAGTGATGGTCGGCACTGATCCTCTGTGTGGGAATCTCTCCACTTTGCCCTCTGCCCCCGTGTTGCTGCACTCTTCTCTGTGGCTCTGAAGCTTCCCCCCCACCACCCCCCAGTGTCCGCCAGTGAAAGGGCTCCCTAGTGTGTGGAAACTTTTCCTCCTTCACAGCTCCCTCCCACTGGTGCAGGTCCCATCCCTATTCTTTTGTCTCTGTTTTTTCTTTTTTCTTTTGCCCTACACAGGTACGTGGGGAGTTTCTTGCCTTTTGGGAAGTCTGGGGTCTTCTGCCAGCATTCAGTAGGTGTTCTGTAGTGGGTGTTCCACATGCAGATGTATTTCTGATGTATTTGTGGGGAAGAAGGTGATCTCCACGTCTCACTTTTCCACCATCTTGAAGGTCTCCTCTTAATTTTGTTTTTAATATTAAAACATGATAGGTTGCTATCAAGTAGTCTTAGCCATATATAAGAGAGAAGTCTAAAGAATTATGGATCATTCACACTCTGAAAATGTCTGACATTTTTGGATCAGTCTACAGTCCATTAGGAGGGTAATTTGCTGCTCTCCCATAGACCACACATCACACTTAAGGCACACGTCTCTAAAACATATCATCTAGATCATCTCAGATAACTGCTGGCATAACTTGACCTTTGACTTCCTGAAATGACTCAGAGTGTTTTCTCCCTCTGCATTGGAATATGAGCAGGACATCAGCCTCATTCTGATCTATTCAGTTTTGGAGGGTAAGAGATGGTAGGAGGGTAGTCTGTTCTTCTTTAGTGTTTCTGTGGAAAAAACTAGAAGTCCATTCTGCCTCTTCTTCTATTGGGACATAGTGGACATACTGGCCTCTGCCAGCTTTCTCCAGCTAGTTCCTGCCCAAGCAGAGATGGAAGTTTGCATTGTACTGCAGTCTAAGCTATGCAGGTTTAAGGGGTTTCTAATGTACTTGTTTGCCTATTTTTTACTCATTTGGAGTCTTCTCTGTTAGGTCTGTCTTAAATTCCTATTTCAGATTTATCCATTTCACTTATTCAACCTTCTCAGATGTCAAAGTTTAATTTTTTAACAAGTAACAAAATGACTGTTATACAAATAAAAGGTTAGCACATATCAAAAATTCTTTTGACTTTTAATTAGGGAACCAACAGGGTGGTAAAGCTGGTTCAGAGGCAAATTTGAGGACAAGACATTATCTAGTTACTCAGGTAAGTCATGTTATAGTAAGTTTGCTAAGTTAAAAGTAAACCTGGTCAATGTCCATCAGGACAATAAAGTGATAACCTTTAGGGTTAATCTACTCTGTGGACAGAATCATTTACATATCTCTTGAAGAGACTCTCCAAGTTGACTTATGTCTTCACAGAGTCTGGGCCCTAACCAGCAGTAAGCAGGAGGTAAAGCAAAGATTTAACCCTTAAGAGGGCCTGTTAACCAATGCTCCAGTAAAATATTGCAAGGACTTGCATTTGCCTTATCTCGAAAATTTAAATAATCTTTGCTAACACAGTGTTTTGCTTTTCTGAAGACCACAGTGACCAAAAAATGTTAAAGATATGTCCATATTATTATGTCTAATGCTTGATTATTGGTTATATTTTGAGTACTCATTTAACACCCATCTTTAAAAGCTTTGGCTAAAATTTAAAGCCTTACCAGACTTATAAAATACAGTGGTACAACCTGTCTCTTTCTCTGGGTCTCTTTCTGTGTGTGTGTGTGCGTGCGTGTGTGTGTGTATTTACCTCTCCAATAGAAGAGGAGATGAGATGGACTTTTCTTGTGCTAGCATTATTGGTTCCAAGTCCCTGTCTTCCATCTAAAATTGCATCCTCCAGGCAGAATAATCCGCTGGATAAGAATGTGAGCTTTGGCTTCAGACAGCTCTGAGTAGTAGTCTTGGCTCTTTTATTAACATTGTCTTCTAGCAAGTTAGTTAACGTTTCTGAATCTCAGTTTCTGCAACTCTAAACTAGAGAAGTAACACCTACATTGTAGGGCTAATGTGAAGATTGCATCTGAAGACCCTAGAACAATTCTGGCACATAGGGAAAAATATAATAAATATTAGCTGTTCTTCCCTTTTCTTAACTTTATAAACCCATTCATCGCACAGAAAAATACTACACCAGGCTCTTTAGGATAAAAATGTATATTTTATATGGATGTTCAGGGTAATTAAGACAATCACATTGTTACTCAGTCTAATTTTAACAATTTTAAAGTGAAATTTTGGTTTGTTTTACTGTATTTTATTTATTTTGCTCTAAATTTTCTTTGATTCTGTAGCTTCTCCATGGATCTAGATCCTCAAAATAAGTGTGCTTTGCTGACATCAAGCTTCTCTCCAAATGCACTAGAAGTTATATGTGTTTATAACACTCATTCATGATGTCACTAGATCCTTATCGTCATTGCTTCTGAGTTAGTAATAGGGTGAAGGCATGATACTCTAGGATCTACTTGTGAACAAAGGAGTATGCTCTTTGTGTTTTATTCTTAATGTCAAAATATCAAGTTCTCGTCTCTGTGCATCTTGATAGCCCTCCTCAAATTAGACTCATGGGCCTTCTGTTTAAAGCTAAGATATATTCAATCATTTTAGGTAAAGAGATGTATAAATTGAAGTAGCATCTAGAAGAGAATCTCACTTAACTATAACTTGCTCATGATAGAATTTATTTCTTTGAAAAGGCTTGTGCCAGAACCAAGCTTTAATATCCTAACTTTTAATTTCTATTTGTGGCCTGCCCCATGGATGAGGAAACACTAGAAGCTAACATTCTAGCTAGGTACAAAGTCAGCAAAATCAGTTACAGATACATAAAGAAATTCACTGTATTCTGAATTGTTTCATCAACAGTTGAGGAACTGTAGGAAAGGTAGAGAATTGTTCCTTTTAGCCTGAGATTTAACCAAAATACCTGTCACCTGGTTGGTTGTTCAAAACTGTCTTCTGAGAAACTACTAGAAAAGGGAAAAGGAAAAGAAAGAATAAGAAATTCCATTACCCAGTTTATAGGTGCTGTGGGTGCTGTATTATTTGATTCTTCTGTGAATTTTTTGTTATTGTTAAATGAGATGAAAGGCTATAAAAAAACACCATAAAGATGTGAAGTGTTACAATTATTTCCACAGATCAAAATGAAAGCTGGAGAGTTTAGATGTGTAACTGTGCATTTTCACTGATGCTGTTGGCAGATTCTCTCTGAAGCAGCAGTAGCTGTGACATCCATGTCAGCACACATTGCCCGTAAACAAGGAAGACCTGCCTCAGAGTGGGGTTGAGGGAATTGATGCCTCACTTGAGTGCTTTGAGAGGCCAAGATCAAAAGCACTTTTAAGCATATCATATAATTATCATCATTAAGAAGCATGAGGCAAAGAATCCTAAACTCCCAAATTTTCAAAGCAACAAAAGCAGCACAGATTTAATGGGACTTTGAAGTCAGATAAATCTCCAGGTATTTTTATTATAGAAACTCACAACTAATTAAGGAAAATTCTATCTGGGCCAGTGTTTAATTATGTTTGCTTGTCTGCTTGTGTCATGTACTGTGTTCTGAAAGTAGAAGGGTATCAGTTTGATTGTACCAAAGACTGTGCTGGGACCAGCCAACAGTATTCATTTTGAACAAAGCATGGCATAGCAGGGTTTTGATCTCTTTTGTCTAAATAAAGCTCTTAATAAGCATTGGTGATTTTCGTAATTGTCTACATAGCCCAAAGGTTAGCCAGAACTTTCTGTGCAAAAATCTCATCTGCTTTACATTACAGGTAATGTTATTAGGCCATTTACATAGGAAGATGCTGGAAAACTCTGTCTGATAATAAAAGAAAAACAAATGGCACTAAATACATCACTGGAAGAGGTGATTTATATAAAAGCTAGACTAGACTGATAAATGGTAGCTCAAGAGTCAGATCTTGCCTAAAGTTTTTTCTTTAGCATACAACATGGTCCACATTGTGGTTTTCCTAAAAATTTTAAATTGTAGACAGCATTCAAGTATTAGGAAATATCCCATAATATGTAAATTTCCTGAAATTCTTAAAAACTTGGAAGTTCTGGAAATACTGGGCAACGATGGGCTGGTTTTGTCTTAGGAGAAATGTTGGCCAATTCCCCACAGACCCAACCATAATGAATGGGTAAACAAAATGTGGTACATCCATACAATGGAATATTATTCAGCCAAAGAAGAAAATAAGTATTGATACATACTACAATTTGGATGAACCTTGAAAACATTATGCTGCGGGGAAGACAGTAGACATGAAAGACCCTATATTGTATGGTTCCATTCATATGAAGCAGCTAGAATAGGGAAATCCACAGAGGCACAGAAAGCAGATTTGTGGGTGTTAGGGGCTGAGGGAAGGGGGAAGTGAGGAGTGAATGCTGAATGGTTATGGGCATTCTGTGTGGAATGATACAATAGTTCTGGGACTAGATAGTGGTGATTGTTGCACTATATTGTGAATGTATGTAATGCCACTGAATTGGACATTTAAAAATGGTTAAATGGCAAAATTTTGTTATGTGTATTTTATTATAGTTTAAAAAAATCACAAGCTACCTGTCCTCACAGTGTTCAGGGCACTGGAAAGACGTGGTTGATACGGCAGAGCACACAAGCCCTGCTGGCCCCACCCCCCTTGGCTGGTGTGAGTGGGACAGAAAATGGTCTGAGTTGCTCCAGCCCCTCTCTGTGCCCCACTTCTGGGGTGACAAAAATTTCGACAAAAAGTTTACTGTATGTGGTGAAGCCCTAAGCCTCACCTCCAGCAGCATGCCCACTGGTACTCATAGGCTGGTGACCTACGTGGTCAAAATCCACCTTATCACACAGGGCTTCTCTGAGGCCCTCACAGATCGCTGCTTGTGGAAGCTACCTTGGACCTGTCACTCTAGGCCAGCTGCTGAAAGCTATCCCAAATTTGATGGTACATCTCATGGCTGGTCCCACCAGAAGGGAGCCAGGTTCACGTAATCTCGGCACGTAGGATCCCCTAGCTGTAGGAATTAGAATCATTTACATCTCTGTTTCCTCCATCAGAAGAGGAAGCCCCAAGTGATGAAAATATAATAAAATAGCTTTTATCTATGACATGCCTGACACTGTTCTAGGCATTTTACTCATTTAATGGTCAAAATGACTCTGCGAGGTGCTTTTATAGATAAGAAAGTTCCAGAGCCCTTCTTTAACTTGCCCAGTGCCCTTTAGCTACCTGTACACAACTTGAGACACAACACAGAGAGCCTGTCTCCAGCGCCAGTGCCCTAAAAGAGCATATTTACTACACTCTTCAACCTCTATAAATTACAAGCCTTTGGTTACCCCTACAGAAGAAAGCCTAGAAGCCTTATTAAGTGTCCTCTGAATTTCTCCTGGGGAGGTAAAAGGAAATACGCTGGGACCTTAGGCAGATGGTGGTGAGGGTGGCAGTGGGGAGTTTGAGCCTAGAGGGTGGACACCTACCTGAAGAGCACTGACTCCCAGGACGGTGTGCTTTGGGTTGGGGATTAGAAAGGAGCACTCCTGCTGCATGGGCTCTGACCATGCGGAGGCCCTGGACCAAGAAGGCTTTGCCTGTCCTCCAACCCCAGTGTGTCTTGGCTGTGCGAGGTCCAGTCTGCGCACCCTGGTTAGGAAAAAAAACAAGTCTTCCTTGATATTCTACACCATCAGTGCCCATGACCCTGGATACAAACCTCCCCATATCACCAGCAGGATGAATTACACTGTGGCCATCAGAGCCAAATTCATAGTGTGAACGCTATTTTTGTTTCAGCAAAACATCATCGGTCACCTAAGTTAACGCTGGGTTAGATTGCTCAATTTTTTTAGTTTGGTTTATCTTTCATTTGAAAATTCAGTTTGATTTTACAGTTTTATTAGAGCCTAAGTATAAGAAATATATAGAACTACAAGCATTTTTTGTCTTCATGCAACATGATATTAAAAAAATAATTTAAGTCAACAATGAGGGTTCTTGTGAAATATTTTCCTTTAAATGAAAGTTTGAGGAATATTTGATTTTGCTAATTCCTCCCTTTCCCAGTAGTAATCCTCCAGATCATTTACAAAGTGGTCTTTGAAGTAGAAAAATAATGTCAAACTAGTCATAAGTGTCCTTCACTGGTTCCCATCTCATGAATGTCCCCAGTATAATCACCTCTCAAGTTCTGTTGATTTAGCACCAAAAATCTTGAGGCCCTGTTCTGTTCTTCCTTGCCTGCTGCCTTCATGCGTTGTGGGTTGCTGATCAGCTCTTCGATATCCCCATTCACTATATACCCAGTGAAAGGCATCCGTGCTGTGCCAAGCACTGTGCCAGGCACTGGGAACACCAGAGGACCCCAATCCCTTCCCTGGAGGGCAGTATAGTCTGTCAGGGGAGAAAGACCCAGGAACGAAGACACAGCACAGTAAGGGTACTGTAGAAGGAAAGAGGACATTACTCTGCAGAGGAGAAAGAGAGGGTGTGCTGCCAGAACATCAGGGAGGATCACAGAGGAGGTGCTTTCTGAGCTACATCCTGGCTATTCACCATGTGATATTCACCCAAAGCAGAACACCTAACCTTTGCACAAGTCCTTTTTTCTTATGCAGTGTTTTCAAATAAAGTATAGTAAATAGCATAGAGGACATTTTCTTTCATTTCACTTTTATTTTTCATTTGCCTGCAGGCATTCAATCAGACGAGCTTAGATCTGAATCCCTCTTTCATTTACTAGACCTATTATCTTGTATAAACGGCCCCTACTCTTCCAAGCCTCAATGTCCTCATCTACACAATAGGTGTCATATGATGCCCCCTTCAACTGCTTGTCTTCATCTAATCAGATATTGTAAATAATATGTTAGGCACAGAGCAGGACATATATCAGGGCACCATGGGTGGTGACTGCTGATACGTTTTATCAGTAGGACTCTTCAGATGAAAAGCTGGGAGAAAAATCACATGCTGAACTATAACTTGATCACACTAAGATCTTGCGGAAAAAACCTAATTGCCAGGTTCTGGATACGTTGGAATGAATGTGCTTCGTTTCTAATACAGTTGCCAAGAGATTCAGTTGATTTTAAAAGCTGCCTTCCAGAGGCTAGACAAAGTGTCCCCTTGTGATATACATGATGGTACTTTTATTTTTAGCTACATCAACCAACCAATCATAATAAATGTAGGTCATAATATGATACCACAAAAGAGTCACCCATAGGAATATTACATGACCACTAAACAGTTCTAACACTTGAGTAACTGAGAGAAAAATTTAAAACAATTAACGAATTTTTTAAATCCCCAAACACACCCATACAATGTTATTTTGTGGCCAGGCTCAGCATACTATGTTCTTAGTATGGGTTTTAGTAAAAATAAGTAAATAAACAAAATGGAGAAAGTTCAGAAAGAGAGAGAACATCATTCGTTTCAGGTTTTCAAGGGATGTTTGACCTGCATGTTTTTGTAAAGAAACATCTGTCAGGGTTTGTAAACCCACCAGAGTGCCAGGATTCACTTGTTTAATGTGAGGAGAGATTGTAGAGTCAAAAGCCCCAGGCAGAACGAACAGGCTGGTTGCCCCTGGGGAAGCAGGAATTTATTCGAATGCCTGATGCCATTTTGGTGCCAACTAACAGAACTCCTTGATATTAATGAGGCTCCACCATTTCAGAGCAGTTACATTAATTGACATTAATCAAAACATCTATTGGAATGTTCACCCATTCTTTCAGGGCATCAGTCAGAGGCCACTGTGTTTGGGGGCCCCTCTGTCAAATAGCAAATGCATTGCTTTCAGAGTCCTGAGCCCCAGAGGAGGCTTAGTAATTCCCACTGACCTTTGTGCATTTCAGCCACCTCGCTCACCTTTCAATGGTGCATGAAGCATCTGGTATTTCTATTTTCTGTATTGGCAATGGAAAAATGGAACCCCAAACGCTGTTTTTTTATGCTATAATTGCCTTGGAAATTTTCATGGTGGAGATGCCGAGATGTTGACAGCTCTTTCAACTATTCCAACCAAGCTTCCTGATCCATTCAGGCAAAGGGGAACAGCTCTTAACCACGGACAAAGCCTCTCACTGCTGGCTGCCCCACCAGAATCCACACTAGTTTCAATGGTGATTGGCAACCAAAAGGCACAATGGGACAATTTCACAGTTCATTATCTAAGAACTAGTGGAACCTCAAGAATTTCTTTGAGGGCAAGTACACAAGTGTTGTGCGTGTATCTAAATTTGACAAAGTTACTGACATTGAGAGTTGTTGAGCTTTGGTCAGAATTACCTAAAAGGAGGTAAGAACTAGACTTTGCTACATAACATTATTTGTGGTAGTAATTGAAATAGCTTTACTCTTTGTTTAGGAATTTTGTGAGGCCTGTTTGAAGGCAGGAGAATGAACTTGCAGGGTCCTTGCCAGCTCCATGATTTTATGAGCCCACAAGCAGGCAGAAAATATACACAAATAGGCTCCCTAGAAGATTTTGGATCTTTCCAATTTGGCCAGAACAATGTCAGGAGAGACTTTTCATTTTCATTTTCTTCACACAGTCTGAACTAAAGCAAGCACAGGCCGTGGTGTCTGTGCAAATGAAAGCCGACTACAGGCTAAGAAGTCACCACGTTCCAGCTGAACCTCAAAGAGAGGTGCTATTTGTGCAAATTCTGGGAAGTGTGAGGGTTCTGATTTCACTAGAGCTTGGTTTGCTCACATCCAACCATGACCAGGGAAGGGAGAACCTTCAGCCAAGTCTGAAATCCGCTCAGCCCCTGTGGGATTTGAGTTTAGCTCTTTTAAAACAACATTTTGATGAGTTGTGTGTAAATGAATCAGAAACATATGGATTCAATTTCCCTTGAAGTGTACGTGGGTTTAAAAATTAAGGGGGAAAATGTGTGGTGCTTGGGTATGTATCAAAGACAAAATGTTTAAAAAATAATGCAAGATGCTTTGCAGAACAGAAAACACTCCTTCCTTCTCGAAACCAGAGCAATCATAGCACATGAAGAGGTCAGTCCTGTGACTCTGAAGTTACAAAGTATGCATGGGGCCTGGCCTTCTAAGGTCTGCTGTTGCTCTGCTGGCAGCCTCCTTCGATGTCCCAGGACCCTGTGAACAACACCCAGCAAATGAAAAGCAGACACCATGCAACAGGGAGGCCAAATCATATCTGAGCTGAAAATTAAATCACTAGGCAAGCCAAAAAGATTTTCAAAAAAGGTACTTGCACTCTCTTCTTAAGTTAATTTAATTCTAAATGGAGGACAGTCTGCAGACTGAGATATAAACTGAAGCTGAGACATATAAACTGTGAATTCTGTTTTCTGAACCCTGAAGATTCTCAGGGCCCAAGGCCATGAATATCAGTGAAACAGACTATTTTGGAACTGAAACTTGGCCAGGGAAGAACCCAGCTACTGAACCCCTTTTGGCTTTTGGAGTGTGTTTATTTTTTTCCACAACCTTGCTCCTATACTACCCCAGTGGCAAGGATCAGTTCCATTATAAAACAGTGAGTCCAGACTTATGGCCAGACACAAGCCATATTCTGAAACTATTTAGGGAACAGATGATAAAAGCTGTTGCTGTTAAGTGAAGACATTAAAACAACCTGCTGGGTTTCCCTGGTGGCGCAGTGGTTGAGAGTCCGCCTGCCGATGCAGAGGACACGGGTTCGTACCCCAGTCCGGGCAGATCCCACATGCTGCGGAGCGGCTGGGCCCGTGAGCCACGGCCGCTGAGCCTGCGCATCTGGAGCCTGTGCTCCGCATACTGCAAAAAAAAAAAAACCCTGCTATCTACTATTACAATAATTGTGTAAAGAATAGGACAATTCAGCATCAAAAATATATATAGATCAAAATGAAAAAGAAATGAAAAACAAAAGGAAGTCTTTCCTAAGGTAGTTAACCAACACGCTGACATTTTTTTAAAAAAATAAGCTATCAATAATGTCTAGTGCAATTAAGCAAAAACTTCATATTTTATCTTAAAATTTTAATTGTTTTTCATTCTTAATTGGAGAGGTCTAGCTTATTCAGATAAGTGATGGAAGAAAATCAGATTACAAAGAGACAATATGCCATCACTATTTCATCGACTGGGAACATTTGAGAGAACTGAGAAATAGCAGCTCCACAGTGCTCTTGGCCTTGGATGCTCCTCCTGTCTTCTGGGTAAAGTCTGTGGAGGAGAAAGGAGAGACCAGATGTTTGGCCCTGGAAGGGGCCAACAGAAAGGCTGCAGACTGATTCAGCATGATTCTTTCTACCCATGACTCTGCTGGTCCTAATGTCCTTGTAGCGCAAGTGTCACGGTGACTTCAGAGCAAGACCTAGCCTTGTAAAAGCTTTATCTCTTATAGGCCCTGGCTTGCCAACTCCATTGGATTCAGCCCAGTTCTATGAGATTAGATTCATCTCACTGTTGTCTCACCAAATGCTCATCTACCCTAGGTCTCCTCCCTCCACTGACATGGACTTCCTCTCCTCTCAAACAAGTCTGAGTTATCCATAATCACACCGAGCATTTTCCTTGCTCTTACATTTAGAAAGAATATCTGTTTATTTAAACTAAGGTTCCCTGAAAGGCAGATTGTGGTTAATCAAACAACTGTATTTACACAGTAGTTCTCTGAATTGGTTCCTAAGGTCATTCTTTGCTTTCTACCACTAACTTTCCAAGTGGAGAAGAGGTATAAGCCACTAGTTCTCTGCCCATCACTTCAAGTTACCCCCTCTTTTTCTCAGCAAATTGCAGCATAAGCAGATACCTCCCCTACCACTATACAGGCAAGTATTAGACTGAGAAAAATTCATTTTAGTTCTTCTTGTTTAAAAGTAGGAAATTCCTAATACCAGCATCAACTATGTAATGGTTTTCAAAATCCACTCATTCATCAAACACTTACTGAGTGCCTACTATGAACCAGGCCCTGTCCTCAGAAACAGAAATATAAAAACACACGAGAAATTGTTGCTACCATCACCTTTTAGTTTCCAATAGAAAGACACAGATGTATAAGCAAATTATTGCAAATGAGAGGTCTGGTTACTAAGAAGTATATATAGTACACACTAGGTGTGATAAAAGGGGATGGTCAGTTCTACCTTGGGGGAAGGGGGATGGCTTATGAGAAAAGGCAATTTTTTTAATCACCTCCTATTCACCCTATTGATGTGGGAGAGATTCCATCCTAAGGTTATGGGGATGGTCAAATATATAGCACCTAACACTGAACAGGAGACATTGACAACAGTTTATTAGTCACAAATACTTACATCCTGGGGGAGGAGGAGGAGATCACAGGCCATGCAGGGTCACATTAGGTTTGCACTCTGGAATGGAGTGAACAACCAGGGAGTGTGGGAGGCAAGCTTTGTAGTACCAAGAGGGTGAGATGCCCCTGGTTCCCACAGGAGGATGTGATGACTGGCAGGGGACTGAAACCCACTACTCAGAGTTAAGCAAGTACAACACTTGTCCCCTTGATAAGGAAGGTTTTTTGTCTGGGGGAGCTTATCTATAGCAGCAGAATATGGAGGGAAATTTGGAGTGAGGCCAGAGGAGGCCTTCCCAATTTCACCAGACATCAAGGCAGCACATAATATTGAGCCTTAATTTTAGGCCTTAAACCACAGTTATACTGGAGACAAGTCTTGAAAAATAAATGGGTGTGCTTCCACCAGGTGGCTGGATAGGAGTAGACTGGCATTCCAAACAGAAGAGTGAGAGAGAGCAAAGGTCCAAAGGCAAAAGGCAAGTTTATGCTTGATGGAAAATATGTTATACTTTGAAAAAAATGAAAAATTTCTACAGTTGTAGAAAAGAAACCACAATCTGTCTTTGAAGGTTAAAATATTTAAACATTAGGGGTAATGAAAGAAGAGAAGAAATGTTCATTGAGAACAACATGACCCAATAGAAATATAACATGAACCAGAAATTTGAGCCACCAATTTAATTTTAAGTTTTCTAGTAGCCACATTTTTAAAAAGTAAAAAGAAATAGGTGAAATTAATTTTAATGATATAATTTATTTAACCCAATATATACAAAATATTATTATTTCAACATGTAACAGTATAAAAATATTAATAAGATGTTTACATTCTTTTTTCATACTAAGTCCTTGAAATTCAATATGTATTTTTATAGTTACTGTATAACTCAATTTGGACTAGATGCACATTTCAAGTGCTCAAAACCACCCTTAGCTGATGGTTACCATATTGGACACCACAGATTTAGAGCGTCTTGAATTAGCTTAAGTTTGGAACAAAATGCTATGTAGTTTTCTCATCTGTAAATCATCTGTTAAAATAGAAAGTTCACACAATTGAGTGTAAGTATTTAGATGAGGGATGGAAATGCCTGGTATGTGTATTGTTACTGTCACAAACTCCTTACTGTAACAATTACAGATAATACTTCTATCCCAACACACTTTCCTGCTAAGTCTGCAGGCTGCCACTCTCAAAGACTGCAGTTGGCATGTAAGATGAACCCATATGCTGTCCCTTTCCCAGACATGGAAATATTAAGTCTCCTTTCCTAACTAAGCTTGAAACACTAGATTTTAGGACACTGGAAATATAATTCAAAAGAAGTTAGGGCAGTAAGTTTAAAAATACTCTTCAATTAATATCATTTATTAGATCCTCTAGATGACATCTGTAACTTAGCTGCTTGACCACATGACTATACAGATATTTTATATCTGAGGTTAAGTACCCTCTAAAAGACCTTATTTGTTTTTGAACTTCTGCATAGAATACTGATGGTTTTCAACATATTTACACTGAGTTCTTCAGAAAGTAAAGGCAACTATAATAAATAAGCTGTGTAGCAGATCCCTAAAGACACAATCCAATGATTCACACACACATACAGTTGCTCAACTTACCAAATATATTTTTAGTATGTCTATGTGACTCAGAGAATAACATATACCTGATCCAACATAGTTTTGTCAAGTCTGAATTTTTTGGTTAAAAGATCTGCTTTATTTTAATGATCTATTTTCAATTGTCTCTATGGGTTTTTTTTCTCTTAGTAGAAGTATTTTCTCTTCTGACTGCACCTAGATTCTTTTGACATCTTAAAAATGCCTTTGCCTAAAAATTCATATTTCATGCCATGTATTTACTATATGACATGGTAAATAATTTATTTTTTGACATAGAGTGATAGGAAGAAACCTAGGAAAGGAGGGGCAAAGATTCAGAGACCTTGTTTTCATATTTGTTCTTAGTGTTTCAAAATGAAAAATAATTAGTTCTTACATATGTGGATTGTGATCTAACTGGGAGAATACTGTGCCCACAATGTATAGGATTCAAAGCATGGAAAGGTAATGGAAGGAGGCCCCAGTGTAGTCTAGCAGAGTCAGGTTGTGCACTGATAAATAAAGGCACAGTTTACAGGATTATTAAAATATTTATGAGGCAATATTAGAAAGCTCTGCTAGAGGTTAACTAATAAAGTACTCCGTAGAACACCTTATGGACCAAACCAACACCATTCTCCATTAGGACAAAGTGGAACTTTCTTTCTGATCATATAAAAGGTCCTTTGCTTGACGAATTTTTTCCCCACGAAATATATGCATTTCAGACTGAAAATTCCCCCAGCCCATCACTCTAAATTTTGTCTTTGACATACATTAGGCAAATAGAAAAAAAATTAAAAAGTAATGAGGAGGGGGCCGAACTGCTTTCAGAAGTTCCCACATATGTACTAATTAGTGATTCCATCTGAAAATATTCCCAGAAAGCTGGATGAGTAAAGCAGACTGGGATAAATAATGCAAAGACCCTGTGGCATTGTCACAAACACCATAAGCAGGGGTGTTTATGAGTTCAGAGAGTCTCCAAGTGCTATGCCTGAGAATAAAACATCAATGAAGTAAAACTGTGCTAATAACCTCGGGTTATCACATGTGTGAGTGGGAGTGCGCGCGCGCACACACACACACACACACACACACACACCCCACTTTTTTCTTTCAACCTTTTGGTTCAGCCTAAGCAACACTTTCAGGGTTTATATCTCACTCACCCCCCAATGTCAGGTCTGTTTTTACATAAAGTGAAGTAGAATTTCTTACATCTAGTTTGTAGTGCTGTTGAAATATGCAGTCTTCTTTCAAACACTGGTCCAGTTACATAAGCACATGGAGATGATTAGCTGTGAAATAAGGCATTAGTCCACAGCCTCAAACACCAGATGAAATACTCTTCAATTACAGGTACAGCAACCTCTGCAGTCTCTTTTGTGAAATGACAAGCCTGCTGGTTTAGTGTTCGGATACAACGCCCAACTGTGTTTTTTAAGTACAATTGAGTTTCATCAACCAAACCAAAAATACTGCGGTTGAAATGCATTCTGTAAAGTCAGTGGAAAAATAACACTAGTAGTTCCATAAATGAGGGGTAAATAGCACTATTATGGTAATTTCTGGTTTTAATGCTTTCAGCTAACACAGGAAGACTATGATTTGAAAGTTGCAGTGGAGGTATTAGAAGAAACACCTAGATCCTTCACTAGAAGAGCTACAGAAATGACAGCATAAATTGTGCAATTTCACTCTGGGCTCTCCCGACCACCAAAAAAAGGGGGAAAAAATCATTTAATGGCTTTATGAGTGTGTATGTGATGTGTGCTTGTGTATTTTATTAGCAACATTTCTAAGCCTCCCTCATTCAAGACATTAAGATTGCACATGAATAAGTCAAAGTCTCTCCTCCTCCCAGCCCTGCCCCACCTGCTGAGGAGTACTCTACAGCCTGATTGTCTGAGACAGAGGGGAAGCTTGGGCACCCCCCAGACAACCCACTGGTGTCCAGATTCCCGGCATAGCAGCAGCCTGGTACTTTGCAAAACCAGAGTGGGCTCCCACTCTATGTCAGTGACCCATTTACCGGACTGATTTTACTGCTTCCTCAAACTTATTGGGCATGAAAACAAAGTCTGCTCTATAGAAGTAAACACAAGGTCTGGAAACAGTTTGAAGCCTGCCTGCTAATGAAGGCCTTTGGTCTCTTCTTTCTGTGAAATCAAGGCTTCCTACAAAAGGAATAAACTGCCCTCCATGACAGGGATTCAGGTAACCAGGTATTTACATTTAGACAAGGTAGAGTCTCATCTGGCAGGCTGGAAGAATGCCCAGCTGTCAACAATCAAATAAAGGCTTTCAGATATCTTTCTCAAAAGCCAAGGATGCCATTTGAAGAACAAAGTAGTGAGCAATTTCCCACTAACATCACAGGAATTTTAAAAACTAATTCTGTTTGAAAGACATAACCTGCCCATATCCATCGAAAAGTCTATGGTCCAAGACTTTAAAAAATATTTTTATAAATTTTAACATACTAGACTTTTCATTACTGCATAGTAAATGTTTTTTTCTTTAAATGGAATAAAAGATCTGGTGTACTGATTTTTCACTATACAACAAATTTTTAACATTTGAGGCAAAAAAGAGGTTTATCGCATTCTTATGTATATCCCAATATATGTTCTTTTTACAAGTTTGATGAAAATGTCAGAGTTAATTGCTATCCTATGTTTAAATCTTGTTACAATAGAAGATTATTCATACCATACATAAGGGTTCCCTCATTTCTATTCATTTTAATACACTAGGATACTCAGTAGTTTTGTGCCCTAGAATTTGGGTTTTGGGTGTTCCTGGAAATGTCTGGAGAATTATGGGGACAGGGTGATGGAATCCAGAGCTTCCTTGAATGACACTAGGGGTTGGAAAATGGGAGATAGCAATTCTGAGTTCAGTAAGACAACCCTCATTCAGACTACCCTCTACCTCAGCCTTCTTAGCCTCCTGCCTAGGTCCTGGTAAAAGGAATATGCAATAAAACAAAGTAAAATTAATAAATAAGTAGATAATAAATGCATACACAAATACATACATACATGCAATATTCTATCATTCAACAAGTATTTATTGAGTTCATGGCACTGAGAATACTGCAATTACATTAATGAAGGACAGAAATCCCTGCCCATCTGGATCTTATAACCTGGTGGGCATGGGGAGTTGTGAGGAGAAACTGTATCTAAATAACATAGGTAATATATTTACAAGGTACTTAGTTCTAAAGGAAACAGATAAATCAGGGAAGGGAATATGAAACTAAGGAGGTGGGTTGACATTTTAGATAGGTTGGCCAGTTCTGTCATCTAGCTGAGATGATGCTTGAGTAAAAAACTGAAGGAATCGCTGAGGGAAAATCTTTCCAGGCAGAAGGATCAACAAGTGCAAAGGTCTTGAGTCTGGACTGTGTTCAGGGAGCAGTAGGCTGAGTAGGTGAAGTAGAGTAGAAGGTGGGTCAGGGTGAAAGGGTAAAGGCAGGTAAGGGCAGGTAAGGGCAGGTAGAACCCAATAGGGCCAATGTGACCATATATGCTTTTCCTTGAATGACAGCTATTGAAGTGTTTGAGAAAAAGTGTGACGTGATCTCAGTAATGACAGGACAGGGATAGAACAGAGAAGCTTACAATTGGAAAAGGAGACATGTAAGTTGAAACTTTAAGAAAGAACAAGAATTCACTAAGGCTAAGTAGGTTTGGGGGAGATGAGACAGAAAGAATTTTTACAGCCAAAAGATGTGAGATGGCTCAGCGGGATTGGTGCTGTGTTATCTGAACTATTGGCATATGATGGTAGTGATGGTCACACCTTCTACATTCTCAAAATCAGAGGTCAGTTTCTTTCCATGGAAGAGTATCATGAAAGCAGTCCTTGGGCATTGGCTTTTGTGAAGACAGCACTAGCAGTATGCTCTGGTGTGTGTCCCTGTCATACCTGTGGCCTGAGTATCAGCAGTGATGAAAGACATGGCTACAACAGGCTGAAGCAGAAGAGTCAAAGAGTGGTAGATGCCATGTGGGAGACAGCAGAGACCCACCTGAACAATTTACAATTACTGAGACCTGGTCCTGGCTCAGGGCCTTTGTACTTGCTGTTTCTTCTGCCTATAAAGCTTTTCTCTCAGACATCCCTCATTTCCTTCAGTGTTTTATTCAGTTGTCATCTTCTAAGGTAGAACAACTTACAGTTACAATTACTAGTATTTAAAGATCTGAAGCTGGAGTTTTCCAAGAGTTAAAGCAAAGCCAGAGAAATAGAAAACAGAACTGTAGAAACAAGTGCTAAAAATTAAAAATAAATGGATAGAAATAGTGTGAATTTCTTTCAAAGAACTTTTGAATCTGTTGCTTCTTTTTGTCCACATAAGTACACTGTAAGTTAGAGAGGGCAAATAAAGAAAGTGGGTGACAGAGAGAGTTAATGGATTATATAACACCACAGAGAGAATTAATGGCAGATGGGAGAATGTGAATACAAGACCCTTGGTAACTAACTCAAGTTCTTTTAGATCAGTCCCTTCATGCCAATAAAGACAGGCAGGAAGCGGGGGAAGAGCAATGGAGAAAAGGTAGTTTGCATCTCCTAGAACAGTGACATAAAAGAGCTGTAGGTTGCCCTATGCAGCACAAAATAAACTTTAGCATGTTTTCAAGATGCTGTATCACTTGTTTGTAGGAGAAAGAATTAGTAGAACTTTGTGGGGGGAATTTATGATTTTAAAATTCTTAAAATCAGAATTTTAAGCACTAAAAACCTTAAATTTGGTTACCATATAGCTGATGCCCTTTGGGCTATACATTGGTCTATAAGTAAACAAAACCACAATCATACTGCTTTAGAAATTAGGAACTGTATGGACTCACGGAACTAGATGTGAAAAGGTTGAGCAGGTTGCTGTCTTGACTTAGTCCAGTGGCTCTACTTCTGTTCCCTGTAACTTCCCATGTTTGGGAAGAAGAGGGAGGAGTTGCAGGGACCACGTAAGTGTCCAAAATAGAGGATTGATTAAAGTGTGATGGACTATTATACAGCCATAAGAACATGTTGGAGTACTTCAAAGACTTGAAAGTATGATAATAATAACCATTAAATCAATCATGTTCAAAATGATTCCATTTTTGTTGGAAAAATAATGGTGTATGTTTAGAGAAAGAACTAGACAGATATATACTGAGATGTTAACAGTTGTAAATTATAACTGAGCAATAGAAAGAAGGGATGTTTTTCTTCTTTTTATGATATTGGTATTTTCTAAATTTTCTACAGTAAGCACATATCGCTTACAGTAGAAAAAGTAGAAATTACTTTAATATCATGTAATGATATTTTGGAGTTTTATGTTAAATTTTATATGTAAATTTTCTTCTCTGTTTTATGGTCTGGTATGTCTTAACCATTGATGCTTAAGTTGTTAGAGGTCAATATGATATGGCTTAAGTCAACTAACCATGTGGAAAACTGCTGTGCTGGACTGCTGGGAGAACTACCACAGCCATCTAAGTAGATTATGTGAAAACAAGACTCGTAGAAATCCTCACATTAAAATTATTTTGAAAATAAACTAGGTTGTTGACAAATAATCTAGGCAGTTCACTTCCATGGAAGAGCTTTCAAAGCTTCTCATGAATTTTCATTTATTGATAATAGCCATCATTTGTTAAAACTCACAATGTGACTGGCAATGGGTAAGGACCTTTATAAAATCCTTTGATTAGATATTAATAATTCCATTTCACTGATGAAGCTGAAGGGGCTAAAGAGGTTATATAACATGTCACACAGATGGTGGAACCAAGATTTGAGCTCAGGCCTACTTACTGAAAAGTCTCTGGGCCTTTTCATAAGGCTCACATTGTTTCCAATCAAGCTATTTGGAGTGCCTTCATTTTATAATCCCCACTCACCTTAGGAAACATTGTTTTTCATTACACAGAAGACTCCAACAGTTCATGATATATTCTGAAAAAAAAGAGATATAGATAATTTTATTAATAAAAACCTTGCATGTGCTCAAATTTAAATATTGTTCATGAAAATTGTTCCCCAAAACATCTTCATTAGAAAGATGTCCTCCCAAATGAATTAGTCCTCATGAACACATTTCGAGTATAGGATCTGTCTTTCGATAGTATGTACTATATCCACATTAGCAAAACATGAAATAACCCATCACAGAGAACTAATTTCCTGGGCTAAATCACAGACATAGGAGTAGACCTTCCACCCAACAGATATTAATAACTAGGAAAGAGACCACGGATATGCTAGAATCAAATCTCTAAGCCGAGGAATGAGCAGAGGAGTAATAAAAATCAGAAAGATACATTAAACTGGTCTTTGATATCCCCCTTCTTTTCTCTGTGATGTCAAGAAATTTCTGGCAGTCTACTATTCCAAAATAGCTTATCCTTTGGTAGTGTTATAGTTGATAACATTTATGAAAGATAAGAAGAGAAAAAACAGTTCTAATATCCTTCACACGCATTCATTATGTATAACAATACTTCACTACAGATTGCTTCTGACAAAGTGAAATACCTTATATATTAATATTTTTCTCTGGAAAAAGCCAATTTATACAAATATATAAAAATCCATAAAATGAAAAATGTATTCTAGTCATTGAGTACTTCCCCACATAGAAATACAATCTCCCAAATATTCCTCTAATATATAATATACCACTGAAATATAATTGCAATATAGTCATTACAACACTTAGCAGACTATTCTTCTAAATTCTATCCTATCCATTTTTCTTCTCTGTATTATACAAAAATGATTAGTTCATTTAATGATGAAATTAATATATATTTTTAGCACCTTACCTCCATGATTTCACTCTTGGATCTGACCTTTAAAAAAAATGTATTTCCTGGTAGGAAATAAAGCAAGGAATTTCCTCTCCTCTTCTAAGGCTCACACATGCTGTGGTGATGCTTTCATCTAGTGTAAATCAAGTTAAACCTGTATGATATTTGACAAATATTTCACATGTCACAGTGAGCTTTTTGGTGGCTGACTTTTCCTGCTATATGATACATAATACTTTGTTCTTTAACCCACGGAATGGAAGCCAGCAGTATCACAGCAGCATGTAGAGCAAACTTCCTGCCTATATGAATGAGGAGGATCCAGTATCTCCTGCTACAGAAATAACTGCAGAGGAGCACCTCTATTTTATGGCTTTGGAGGATGTGCTACCTAACAGCTAAGTAAGTCCTCCTAGCAGAAGAGGCCCAGGATATTATTTGAACACTGCAGGACAACGTCCATTTGAGATCCCCACAAGAAGGAAAAAACAACTTAGGTGCCAAGATCAATAAAATGGACCAAGAGCTGTCAAAAATAAGAATTCAGAATTCAGAATCTTAGTAGAATTCAGAATCTTAGAAGGAATCTCTGCAACAAGTTCATATAATCTTTTACACAAGGAAAACTTGCTTTGCAGATTCCTGCCCTCTTGCCCCCACAGACTGTTTATAAATACCCCCTTACCCCCCACAAACACACCCTTGATAAGAAGTTTCCTCTTTGCACCTTGATGATTCCAGCCCCCTTTATCACTTGGCATCTGCCCACGTCTACAATCACATTTCCTGCTAATCATCTTTAGGACTCAATTAAGCATTACTTCCTCTCTGAAGTAATGTTTCCAGCTCCTTTCCCTGTTCAGAAAATTCAGTCACTCTGTTTTTTATGCCCTTACTCTGTCCAGGACATAATCTATCCAATATATGGCAGCACCTATAGTTATATTGCATTTAGTTATTTACATATGTGACCGTCTCTATTAAAAACTATTGAGAAAAATAATCATGTTTAAACCATTATTTATCTCTATTACACAGAACTTAGTGTATAGTATTTGCTCAATAGATCTTTGATAAATAAATGAATAAACAAATCATAGATTAATGAGAGAAATGTGAAGTTAGAGAAATTAAGAACCTTGCCCAAGATCTCCCAGATAGGGCATGAAGCTACAATTGGAAACCAGACCCCATCTGTCTGACTCCACAACTCACATCTTTTCTACTATATCCAACAGATAAGATAAAAATTATTATTTTCCCTGCTTCAAAAGGATTGTTCACTTCAGTGTTTCAACATTAAGGGAATTTCGTGCATCACCCAGGTTCAACAGCTCAGTGGTTTCCAGTGAACACAAACTCCTCCCCTATTCTCTCTCCACCCTGAGGATAGCCTTGTTTAGTCACAGTGACACCATCTGAAAGAGGACAAGGGCCCAAGGAGAAGGGCCTGAGAACCCCACCCCACCATCTCTCAAGCAGCCGCCTCCAATGCACAGAACACTGAGCACCCAGAGCTCCACCCTCTCCGGCCCCTCATGACTATCCTACTGCTCAGAGTGCTACATCGTGAGCTCTGCTCTCCAGCACCCTATGAAGCCTCGAAATCTCCTCTGTACTGACAGCAACTCAGTACCTCCTTCCCCAGTCCGCCACAAGTGGTCTCCTCTGGTGTTGTCTCAAGCTCATCCCGGCCCCTTGGGAGCCTCAGGCTTCAGAGATCCTCACTCTCAGGAAGCCACAGAACTATGAGAGCTAAAGGCATATACAAAGTTCTTTCTTTTTTATCTTCAGTAACATTTGAAACATCATTTTGCTGCTGTTCCAGCACCTATAACAATCTATCCATTCCTCCTTGTAAACCAACATTTAAATGAAAAAAAACAAAGGTTTATCTTTTTTAAATCATCTATACTCAATACTTCCAACAGAACAAAGCTAATTCATAAATATGCAAAAGGACTAAAAGTAGTCGAAATGAGACTTTGCCTATGGTCTTTCCTTTCTCCATCAATTAATACCCAAAGGAGAAGCTACACAATCCTGATGTTTACAGAATGACATCCATCACACAGGTAATTACTCAGCCATCTTAATGCTTCCTTTTAAGTTTGCCCTTAAGAAGCCTGTGATCTCCCAAGTCAAGGGCTTCAGTAAAATCAATAAAACCTCGTCCTATCAGGCCACCAGCCAGATCATTTTCCACCTTTTAACAAGGCAGTGGTTATTAAATGCCTTGTTTGAAAACCCAAGTGGGGTCATCAGACTTTCATGATGAGAATAATCCATCAATTGTACATGTGCTATCTTTTCAGTGTCTTTGATATGAGTGATAAAGTCGGTAATGGCTTACAGTTTTTCAATATCTGAACATGTTCTCCATTGCAGCATAGCAAAGGGAATTTCATGACTGGAGGATGCTTGTTAAGAGAGAAAGGAATTTCACTACATTATTTCAGTCAATGCATAAGATATGCTGTTGGCTCCAGCTTTGAGAGCTAGGCTCCAGGCTGTCAGTGCCTTCTTTAGCTATTCAATGACTTAGCTATACAATGACCAGAGATTCAGAATCCATACATTTACAGTAAGATACATGTTATCATAATGACTCATACCATACTTTTTCATTAGCAGAATACTCGCCCTGGATTTGTAGGGGGAATTAGAGATCAAGGATCATAGAAACTATGAAGTGTCAATTAATGTTGGACTCTTCTTAAATGCCAAACAATCTTAAAACAACTACAACAAAAAATCAAATACACTTTTTGTGGGTGTTTATGAAAATATCAATAGTTCTGTCCTTGAATACCTTTTTGGCATTGTAATTGCCAAAAACTTGTGTTCTGCCACCATCGGACATCTGTATGAATGACAAAACAATACATAACTTGGCAAATGGAAGCTCCCTTTCTTTATCCCATATCTGTTTGTTTTGGTTGGGAAAGCATTTGGGGATTATGCATTTTCTACTTAAGGCATAATCCTTTTTAGTGTTTCACATTAACGATGAAATAAAAAGGAGACTATCTCAAAACAATCATTGCATTATTCTAAATTTGCAGAATTAATCTAAAATTTTAATTCAAATTTCAGTCTAAGAAAATTTCCATTAAGAGTTGATTATCTGGCATTCTACTGACTAAAAATGACTATTAAGCCAGCACTCCTGCACTTTGTCAGGACAATGATCATTGATATGATGGTAGATATTCTGAGAAACAGCAAGGTTCTTAAGCAACTTTGAGATTATTAAAGAAAGATTAAATATATAGTTTTGTTGTTAAATATATTTTTCTACTCTAAGTCTTTGAAATTAGGTAAACCTCAAATGGTTTATCTGGTTATCTCAATTTACCAGATTATTTAATTGCCCAGACACTTGATTTCCAGAATACAAGAGCATAACAGATAATAAGCTGTTCTCATCTTGACTGTTACCTGAAAAATAAGCTTTGGCACCCAGGCCGAAGCAATAATGCCACAGAGTCAATGAGACACAAATGCACTTTGTATTTCCTACTTATTCCTGTTCTCTTTAGCTTTTACTGGAATTTATTTAGAGAGAAAATAAATTAGGGGAAGAAATAAAATAGTTCAACTTCAGCCAGTTTACATTCCCTTTGTTAAAATGTAATAATAGAAGGAAAAATAATACTTAAGAAGGTAATGTGAATAATCGCAAGCCTTTTAGTTATGGATTTAAGTTTACTTTCCTGTGTTATTTCTGAAGACACACTCTGGGGTGAATGACGGGATGGTGCACAGCACCAGCTCCGTGCAGGCAGCTGGGCCTCGGCTCAAATCTCTGCTCTGCCACTTACAAGCTGTACAACCCTGGACAAGTTATTTACTATTGTCTGCCTCAGTTTCTTCATCTATAAAATGGGGTTAATAATACTTACATCGTAACATTAATGCAAGGGTAAATGAGTTAACCATTAGGAAAATAGCTAAGATTCTCATGCTGTGTGCACAATGATTATGTGCATTTTCTTATCTAACCTGCACACTCCCTAAGAGCTATAATTGTTATATCTATTCTACCAAGGAAGGAAGTGAGGCTTGGCAAAGTTAAGTGACTTGCCTGAGGCCACTTGCCTAAATAAGTGGGAGTTTGGATCGGTCCTCGGTATACTTTTACTCTTCCCCTTCCATCACCATAGACTTGTTCATGTCCTTTGCACACACTCTCCTCCCCTTTCCCTTTGCACCTGAGGGTCCCTCTGCCTGCAATGCGCTTCCCTCTCCTCTGCCTGCAATGCACTTCCCTCCCCTCTCTGCCTCCATAACTCCTACGTATTCTCCAGATCTCAATTCAGGAATGATTTCCTTACGGGAGTCTTCCCCAAGGCCCCTTGTAGATCAAATTCTTCATAATAAGCTCTCATTACACAAGTCCCTCTACAGTAATATGTTTTCCTATTTGAAGTTTTACAAGGCTTTGTATGACTACAAGTGTGATGAGGAACTGTCTTCTCCCCTAGACTGTAAGTTCCTGAGACAGGCTCCCTGTCAGTGTTTGCTCATCACCAGGTCCTCAGCACCCAGCACTCTTCCTGGCATGAAGGAGGTGCACTATGATATTTTTAAAAGAATTGTGAATGAGTGAGTATACTAAGTGCATCATACATTCTGGCTCTTATTTCTATCTATTCATTTGCAGATGAAGAAACTAAGACGCAGTCAGGTTAAATAAGCTACCCAAGGTCACCCAGCTGTGGTGTTCTAAATTGGACTCAAACTTAAATCTTCAGACTCTTTGCAAGGCTCTCACCATCATACTCGATTTTTTTTTTTTTTAGTGAATATCAAATTTAGATGTTTTGTTAGAATAATACCCCCCCCAAAGATATCCACAGTCTAATCTCCAGAACCTGTGAATTTGTTACCTTATATGGCAAAACAGATTTTACAGGTGATTAAGGATCTTGAGATGGAAAGATTATCTGGGTTATCTAGAGAGGACCAGTGTAATCACAAAAGTTCTTATAAGAGGAAGGCAGGAGGATCAGAGTCAAAGAAGGAGAAGTGATGAAAGAAGCAGAGGTCTGAGTGATGCCATTGCGGGAAGGAGGTCATAAGTCAAAGAATGCAGGGAGCATCTAGGAGATAGTAGGAAACAAATGGATTCTTGTTAGAGTCTCCAGAAAGAACCAGCCCTGCTGACGCCCTTCTTGTTTTTAGCCATGTGAGACCTACTTTCAGACTTCTGACTTCCAGAACTTTATGATAATAAATTTGTGTTGTATTGTTTTGGGGTATTAAGTTTGTGGAAATTTATTCACAGCAGCAGTAGGAAACTAGTACAAATGTTAATAACCTCAGGTCCATTGATAAGATTGTCTGTGTGACGATGCAATAATAAAGTATCATTGACATTATGCAGCAAGATCAAGGTCAGTGGATGGATATAAACAACACACAACAATAAGGGACCATTTGTTGAACTCGATCTGCGCAGTTAGTTACTCAAACCAGATATTTCAAATAGATGAACAAAAAAACCTATTCTTTAGTCTTTATGCCTGAATAATCTAAATTTAAAGAAAGCAAATTCCATGGAAAATTAATCTCATCTTCTTTTTGTTCTTAGATAGTGCAACATATTGTGAAAAGTCCCTGGCAAAAAGTCAGAAGATTTGATTTTAGGGTCACTCACTACTTTTTAGCCATGTGACATCAGGCTGTGCCCATGCCCTCTTTTTCCCCATTTGCATATTAGAGGAATTGAGAAGCAGATCCTGAAGCTACCTCCCAAATCTACCACTCTATAATCCCATCATATTATTACTTGGTCTGAAAGACTTCACCTTTTCAATTAAGAATGCTTACTGTATTCTAATCTGCTTCTCCCACCATGACCCTTTCCGAGGTTCTTCTTACATATTGCCCCATATTGAAATCTAAATTTTTTTCTAAAGGCAAGCACGCCATTTGTACAATAGTTCATGAAGATTACAAAAGAGTTGAAAGTTCAAGCTGCCACAGGTCATTTGTGTATAAGTCCAGAATAGTCCGTAAACTGAGTGTTAGAACCTGGTTCCACTATCAGTCTGCCTCTAAGGTACAGTAAAATCTACATGGGTGAGGAACCTCATTCTTAATAAATTCTCTGCCCTAACTTACAGGGATATTAAAAATAACTAATAAAATAAAGCTCCTTAAAGCGTGATTTTCAAAAGCTCACAATTTTACCAATGAAATATACATATCCTTTCTCTTAGATTGCTTTTAGTATTTACAATTTTAAAGACTCAGACAAGAGAATAAAAGATATTAGAGAGAGTGATCAAAAGAAATGGGTGACAAGGAGAGTTTTCAAATAAATCTTTGTCTTTTTCTCTACTGGAGACCTGTAAAAGTAAAAAGATTTAGAACAATCAAAATCAGAAATGCTACAGGCGTCACCACACGCCTGCTGACAGAGAGTTAATTTTGCTAATATACTCAGTGGAACTTGAAAAATTGAAAAATCTATTCCCTGTATATTGTAATGGCTCAAGCAATGAAAAATTTATATTAATATTGATAATGAGATCCTTGGAACAAGAAAGGAGCAGGGACTAAAAGAGCATTGTATTTTTAAACATCACACCAGACATAATTTCTGTAAAGACAGAGTTCCTGTCTTAAGTACAGTTTCAGTGGCTTATCTTCATTAAGTAATATATAGGATGAAGAATATTAGTAAGTTAGAGATGAGACAATGAAATGGCCTTCTTCCCAAAGAAACATTTTTCAATTTGCTGTATATATATACACCAATCAGCATTATTAATGCATAGGGATATTTATAGCTCTGTATACAATGTAGAATTGATTCATGGTTGGTTCTGAAAGGGAGTATCTAAGAAACCTGGCCCATGGCTACCTCTAGGACTAGAAGTGACCGTAGGAGCTCTCTCAGGAGCACCGTCAGGGAGAAGACTGATCTGTTGAGAAGCACCAATCTGCCAAACCTATCCTTGTATCTCTCAATGGGTCAGATAGAGCAGCCTCAGTTGTGAAGTTCCCTACACAATCACTAGTTATAGTTTCATAAGGAAGGTAGGCCAGCAGCTTCTAAAAAGAAACAGCGAGTCATTGGTGAAGACCCAAGTTATGTAAGTCATCTAGCAACATCTCAAAATATTAGGTTTCTTCACTTTCCTAAGTCCAAATATTTACTGGGTTTGTTGGCTTGGCTAATATTTATTGAGTATCTATGATAAGCCAACATAGACAAAGAGTGATAGACTAGAGTCAGAGTTGGAAGGGGCTTGTGGAAAAAGAGAGTAACTAATGGTTTGCTGTGGTACCAGCCTCCAAGATGGCCCCCAGTGATCCATTCTTTACACACTGGGTATTCACACTGCTGTACAGTCCTTCATACGTTGAATTAGAGGGGATTGGGTGACCGATAGAATGTGGTGGGAGAAATAGTATGCTGCTTCTGATGTTAGATCATGAAAGGCATTCCTGCTTCAGCCTTGATCTTTTGAATCACACAACATAGGGGAAGCCAGCCACCATGCTGGAAGGACACTCAATAGCCCTGTTGAAAAACAGAAGTATAGATCAATGGAACAGGATAGAAAGCCCAGAGATAAACCCACACACATATGGTCACCTTATTTTTGATAAAGGAGGAAATAATATAAAAAGGAGAAAAGACAGCCCCTTCAATAAGTGGTACTGGGAAAACTGGACAGCTACATGTAAAAGAATGAAACTAGAACACTCCCTAACACCATACATAAAAATAAACTCAAAATGGGTTAAAGGTGACTTCTCTGGCCCCTTTCTCTCGGACCAGTGAACCTCGCCCGGGAGCATTCCCAAATAAAGCATGTTTAAGCTCTCAAAAAAAAAAAAAAAAGGATTAAAGACCTAAATGTAAGGCCAGATACTATAAAACTCTTAGAGGAAAACCTAGGCAGAACACTCTATGACATAAATCACAGCAAGATCCTTTTGACCCACCTCCTAGAGAAATGGAAATAAAAACAAAAATAAAGAAATGTGATTTAATGAAACTTAAAAGCTTTTGCACAGCAAAGGAAACCATAAACAATATGAAAAGGTAACCCTCAGAGTGGGAGAAAATATTTACAAATGAAGCAACTGACAAAGGATTAATCTCCAAAATTTACAAGCAGCTCATGCAGCTCAATATCAAAAAAACAAACAACCCAATCCAAAAATGGGTAGAAGTCATAAATAGACATTTCTCCAAAGAAGATATTCAGATTGCCAACAAACACATGAAAGGATGCTCAACATCACTAATCATTAGAGAAATGCAAATCAAAACTACAATGAGGTATCACCTCACACCGGTCAGAATGCCCATCAAAAAAATCTACAAACAATGAATGCTGGAGAGGGTGTAGAGAAAAGGGAATCCTCTTGCACTGTTGATGGGAATGTAAATTGATACATCCACTATGGAGAACAGTATGGAAGTTCCTTAAAAAACTAAAAATAGAACTACCGTATGACCCAGCAATCCCCCTACTGGGCATATACCCTGAGAAAACCATAATTCGAAAAGAGTCATGTACCACAATGTTCATTGCAGCTCTATTTACAACAGCCAGGACATGGAAGCAACCTAAGTGTCCATCATCAGATGAATGGATAAAGAAGATGTGGCACATATATACAATGGAATATTACTCAGCTATAAAAACAAATGAAATTGAGTTATTTGTAGTGAGGTGGATGGACCTAGAGACTGTCCTACATAGTGAATAAGTCAGAAAGAGAAAAATAAATACAGTATGCTAATACATATATATGGAATCTAAAAAAAAAAAAAAAAAAAATGGTGCTGAAAAACCTAGGGGCAGGACAGGAATAAAGACACAGAAGTAAAGAAAGGACTTGAGGACACGGGGAGGTGTAAAAGTAAGCTGGTATGAAGTGAGAGAGTGGCATGGACTTATATATACTACCAAATGTAAAATAGATAGCTAGTGGGAAGCAGCCACATAGCACAGAGAGATCAGCTCTACAGGGGTGGGATAGTGATGGTGGGAGGGAGATGCAAGAGGGAGGGTTTATGAGGATATATGTATATGTATAGCTGATTCACTTTGTTATACAGCAGAAACTAACATACCATTGTAAAGCAATTATACTCCAATAAAGATGTTTAAAAAAAAAAAAAAAAGCCCTGTGGAGAAATCCACACAGAGAGCAGCAAAACACCTTGCTAGCAGCAGCACCAATCTATCAGACACATGAATGAGCCATCTTCCAGTCCCAGTCAAGTCTTCAGATGGCTCCTTAACCAGCATCAGACTCCACCTTCATGAGAAGCCCTGTGTGAGGACTGCCCAGTGAAGACACTCCTGAATTCCTGACCCACAGAAACTGTGCAAGAAAACAAGTCATTATTGCTCTTTTAAGTGTCTAATTTTGGGGGTGATTTGTTACACAGCAATAGAAGACTAATACTTTCAAATGGATGGCATGAGTTTAAATGTGACCTAAAAGGCTGGGTGATTCTGTAAATTATTTTACCTTTCTAGACTTCAGTTTCCTTATCTGAAGAAGATGGATAATAATAGTATTTACCTATTACTGTGCACAAGGTCACATATTTCTGGACTGCATGACTACATGACCTCTAGAATCTATTCAAACGCTAAAATTCTGAAAGACTATATATATATATATATATATATATATATATATATATATATATATATATATAAACAAAAGACAAGAAAGACACTATTTATTATGAAGCATTTATTCTATTTTGGCTACTGGACCAGATAGGTACCTTACATATTTGAGGCTGCCTTTGAGTAAAATTTTACTTGATATCAATCGGAGCCATATCATTGAAAAGCTCTTTGTTTTTAGAAGAATCCATCCAAGATGGAAGTTGACTGATAAAAGCTACTGAATTGTCATCAAATTCGACTGTGGCAAATTAATCTTTGTGCAAAATCTGCAAAGTATTTCATCAACCAGAAACCAAGAAGGAAGCTTTATTATAACCTAGTAGTGAGCTGACCCTGTGATCCTCGGAGGACAGGGGAAAGTAATCAATCTCTGGTTGTTTACAACCAGACAAAGTGAGGCTTAAAGGGGAGAAGCTTAGCCCCAGGGGGGCAACACTGCATGTCTGTCGACTTCCTGATAGAGCTCCTGGCCTGGACCCAGCACTCCCCTGGCCTTCGAGCATAACTTACAAAAACAAAACAAAACACAAAACTTTATTAAACAAGTCTTTTGTGATTGAGACCTGAAAAATTCACTAGGCTACAGGTATTTTTTTTGTGAAGCATTCTGATTTGAAATGATATTTTATTTTGTTTTCCTTTTGTTGTCTTTTCCCTGTCTGCTTGCCCCACAGCTTCTGGTAATCGTGAGAACTCTGGACATTATCATTCCACTCTCCATTTTTTGCCAATTCCAATTTGTCCTGAGTCCTGCAATAAATGAAATAAATAATAAATGAAAAGGCCAGAGGCAACAGCACCATCACCCTGCACACCCAGGGGAGAACCCAGAGGTTACAGGGAGCTCTCTGCAGAGAAGATGGAAAACAATGTCTCAGGGGCCCAATTATTTATTGTAGCTGCTGAAATGAGATGATTTATGTCAGTGACAGGCTGTCCTGGAAATAGTAACCAACTAATATAAATTTAGATCTATTATTAAAAAAAAGGCCCTTGGACCAAAAAGAGCCCAACGTAGAAAGAAATTAAATGACTCTGGATTGTACAAATACATACTGCACTTTATATGCATAGACAGGTATTTGGTATTTAATAATAACTGGGTATTCTGATATAGTTAATTGGTGGAGTTTCAAGCTAAAAATAGAAATGTTTTGTATCTCAAAGTCCTAAGGTCACACAAAATAATTTGAGTTGGCCATAGGTGAAAGAGGATGGACTTTTAATTAAGGACCAGGCCTAACTGTCTGGTACTTTTTGTGAATACAGAAGCATTTAATTGGCCATGACCTTGGTAGAGAAACAGGCAAAGGTTAAACTCGCTTGACTGAGATCAGGATTTGGTTACTTCAAAACAACAGCCTACAAGGTCACATACAGAAACGAAAAATTCAAAATGTCAAATAACAAGGCTGGCTCCACTGGACCAGCATCAAAAGGAAATTCATTAAACCCTGGGAGAGTCCAAAGCATGAAATTCCCAGGCCTCAGATAGTCACCAAGGAAGAGGAGTCAGTGGCTGGCTAAAAGCTTAGAAGATCAAATTGCTGCATTGTCGAGAGAGTTGTAGTAAAGTTTTTTGAAGGTGTACACAGTTAAAGAAAAGCATGGATATTATGTGAATGTGTGTATTATCATTTATAAATATATATGTTCCACTGCACATCATATACATTATAAAATACATGAAAAATAAAAACTTAAAAAGCAACAATAGGGCTTCCCTGGTGGCGCAGTGGTTGGGAGTCTGCCTGCCGATGCAGGGGACATGGGTTCGTGCCCCGGTCCGGGAGGATCCTACATGCCGCGGAGCGCCTGGACCCGTGAGCCATGGCCGCTGAGCCTGCGCGTCCAGAGCCTGTGCTCCACAACAGGAGAGGCCACAACAGTGAGAGGCCCGCGTACCACAAAAAAAAAAAAAAAAAAAAAAAAAAAAGCAACAATAAATAAATATAATTATATGTTCCTTTATATTCTTCCAATATCTCATCACTGTTTACAGCAATGTTGTCAAGATTTAGAGATGAGGGACATTATAGAAATAGGACCCGGAATGAGGTGGGAGAAAAGAACTAGGCGGCATCATGACTGCTGATATTTTAGGTCTGCCTGCCCAGTACTTAATGTTCAAGAAAATAGTGAGTGAGTGGATATGGTGGACATCAGTGTAATTTCTCACCCCTCCAAATAAATAATACTTTATTCCTTTCCTTGTGATTGTCAAGGACTTGTATCCACAGGGAAGTATAGTCTTGATTTGCCCTCATTCCACCACTTCTTGGACTCTACTTTTCTGCTCTCCACATGGTGGCTGGGAAGCCAAACACCAATGTGAACAAAGAAGTGAAAGTCAATAAACCCTGACACAGATTGTGGCAGTAACAGTACTGATACCAGGATTTTCCCACAGACTGTCTGCCCATCTATGTAGAATGGCTCTCAGACTTCAGTCACCTACACAGAATGTAGATGTCTGAGCTCTACCCCATCCACTTGGAAATTCTGCTTTGGTTGGTGTCCTGTGTGCCTGGAATTCTGTCTTTTATAATTTCCAGATGGTACTGAGGCTGGTGACTAATTGCAGCCCTAAGGAAGTGGCTAGACTTCCAGATCCTGAACCCTTAGTCTTCCTTGCCCAGTCCCCTTCCCTCCACACCATTCTTCTGAAGACAGCAGATTGGAAGATGTTGGCTTTGAGGAATTGTCAGACTCCCTCCATGGAGAGGTCAGACAGGGCAGAAGTGAGTAGGTCCCCTTGACCATCTGTTACACTGAGATCCAGAGATGCCTTCTGCTACCGTCGCAGTGATCTCCTCCAATGACCAATCTGTGGGTGCTGAGCTCAGCCAGCAACCCTTCAGCTCCAAGCCCTGACAACAGGCGTTTCTGTAGGACAACTGGAGCTGGAAGCACACTGGGTGAGGAGTGCTGGGACAGCCTGGGGATACTGTGAAGAAGTGGGAGTAAGGAAGGGCACTGATGGGTATGTGGGACTGGAGAGCATTCAGGACTTGGGCCTGTGGTGGAGGACAGGAGAGGTGCCATTGATGGGACTAGAAATCTACGTGAGGCAGACAGGGAGGGCAGTGAAATGCTGCTAGGGAGGTGGATATAATTCAGTAAGCAATGGGAGCTCCTGAAGGTGTTTTCAGAAGGTAAATAGGGACAGTAAGATGAGCCTGGGGAAACTAATCTCAGAGCAACATGAGTGATATATTAGAGGCATGGGAATTTGAATGCAAGAAAACCAGGCATACTTGCAGGTTCAATAATTCACTATTTGACACCTTGTTGAGGAATTAACTAAGAAATTAATAAGACCTAGAGATAGGGATAAAAAAAGAAATTCTCACCTATGTGTGGCTGCCTACATAGAGATACATGGCCACCTATTCACAGATAAATACATATACATCAGAGTCTTAAAGTCAATCAGCCTGTTTAATACAAAAATGCCTCCTCCACTCACTCCCAGTTCTCTATCCACACCACATCCATTATGACCAAGGAGAAAAAAAATTTAGGATTCTTAATAATTGAATTTCATTTTACACATAGGGAAGGAAATTATTTTTGGTGATGCACTGGCTTTAAAATACAGAAATATATAGCCATATATTTTTGTCCAGAAAGAGGAGGAAATGCTGAAAATGAATGCGGCATAGCCTGCCTTGCCTCCATGAAAACCCCCATCACTGTATTTTAAATTTCTGTTTCCCCTCTAGGTTATAAGATTCCTTAGGGCAGGGGTCAAATCTGTCTTGTTCACCGTGTTAATCCCAATAACTAGAGCAGTGCCTAGCTGACATACAGGAAATGCTTATGAAATACTCTTGATTGGATAAATTGTTTATTCAGGTACATTATAATGTCATAGAAATAATTTCAGACCTCATAACCAGAAACAGCTATTTTAAAACCCTGCCAAATAAATCCAGGCCTCCGAGGACTGAGGCCAAGTGACCTGATTCAAAGGCCATTCAAAAGGGTGGCCTTTTCTAAACATGTTTACACCACGACAGCAGAGCAGGCTCCCCTCACGTTAAGTGTCTGTGGCCTGGGTCTGACACAGGGAAACTAATCTGAGGGGTCCCATGCAAGTATTACATGAATCACGGCCAACATAATGTAGCTCCTCAGAGAACTGAATGATCACTTATTTTCATGACCTATATTATGCATACTTGATAGAGTGAAGTTGCAATACCAACTTTGTTCAAGGTCTGAAGACCTTAATTCATATTTCTGTAAACAGTTATTGAATTAACTACAGTGTGTTATATGATTATGAGGATGGATTGGAGAAGCTAAAGGAGGTAAGTATAAAAGTGAAAGTGTCTACATCATTTCATTGGAGGGTGTACTAAGACAGAGTAAACACTACAATAAACAATGGCAAATTTCAGTGGTCTTGCGCAATATACAGTTAATACCTTGTTCATGCAAAAGCCAGGGCAGAGATTCCTAGTTATACAGCCTTCCTAGGGAGCCCACCACTAAGTGTGCCCAAGGCACCCAAGCTCTTTCCATCTCCGGAGACCATTGTCTTCAACACGTGAGCCCCACAGAAGGGAAAGTCAGAGACTAGAAAATCAAGCATGAGAGAGTTGTATAGACCAGTTCTGGAAGTGGCAGATATCAACCAGGTTAATGGGAACTAAGGTTCAACAATGGACCCAGAAGGAAAATGAAGTAGATTTAGAGAACACATAGCATTATTTCTCCACAGATGTTAGCAAGGTTTCTATTTATCTCCTTAGTCAGTGGTTTTACCCTAAAGTTAGACCTAAATCAATCAAGCACAAACTAAGAAGTGATGTGGTACATACAGTAGGAAGCTATAATTATTAAATTGTATTATATTGTATATAATTAATTATATGTAAGTATTTATTAGCACTATTTTTATCAAATACTGGATAATTTTATTCCCATCTCAGTTTCATAAACCTTCTTTCTTATGAACTTTAGCACTTACACACTTGGCTACTTTGGTAGCCATCCAAAATCAGGCTGGCGCTTTCTAAAGTTTTGTTTTACAAGTATGATCCACTTTTTCCATTCTAGTAGAGATGACCTTTATAAATTTGAAGATCTAATCATTTTAGTTAATTCAAAACAGGTGGAAAATACCTTATAGGAAGTCATTTGTTATGCACGAGATCAAGCTGAAATGTCATTGCCTCTCTGTAACTGTCTCTCCTTGAGATTTCCTTTCCCAGATATAATTAATCGCCCCTCATCTGGGCAATCTGTGTTTTCACAGCATTTTACACGTACTCAGTTTTAAAATGAGTCATGTTATAGTATAGTTATTTGCTTATATATTTGTTTTCCCCAGAGACTTGAACTCCTTGGGGCTAAGAGAGTTTGTATATTCAGGGCCCAAAAGAATTGCTGGCACATAACAAGCACAGGGTAAGTGCTACTGAACAAATCAGTGATGTTTCTTTCATCATGCCTTGTAGCATTGTGTCCACACCAACTTTATAGCACTTAGAAAACTGCACTGTAATTTGTTGTTTTATGTGTTTGTTGTGTTGTATTGTTTTTATGTATTTCTATGACTCTCTGGCTAGTAAATTGTGTAAATTAGGGCAGGAATAATATCTTATTGCCAATTGCCTACCATATGTTTTTCTATATATTCAAATCCTAACTTGTTCTAAAAATGATTTTGTATGCTTCATACCATATATCCAGTACAAGAGGATAAAAAAATAGATAACTGAAGAAATAATGGCAAAGGGTAAATAAGGATAAGAAAAGTGATCTAAAGAGTCCAAAAGTGAGATGAGTACATAAAATGCCTGGCAGAACACCCTTTATATTATAGTTTCAGTCAAACAATCCACAAATTAGGATCTCCATTTCATCACTCTAGACCTTCTCTGTGAAGGAAAGGATTTGACTTTCATGATTACTAAGTTTTCTTGCAGCTCTTTTAAGACAGCTACCATGTCCACTCAAATCTTGTGTCAAAGCAACTTCCAAGGAAGTCTGTAATTTTCTCTCTATTTTACATACACCATCGAGACAATTTGAAAGAACAGCTGCAATATTACAAACTTTTAAAACAATTTCTTGGCTCATATACACAAATGTTGTCTAAGAATCACTTTCACATAAGATCAGAGAACTGAAGTTGCTAGATAAATAATGACATGAGGGAATCATGTTAGTAGGTTTGCTTATCCTGGGACCTCTGGGCTTTGGATACAAAAAGAACCCAACATGCCTCACATAGAGCACGTCTGAAGTGCATGCAGTTTGTTCAGCTGATGCGTTCAACTCTCAAGAATCACCATGTGGATATGTGTGAATTTCCATATGCTGGTAGCTCTAGCATGAAGGAATATGACTAAGACCCCAGAGAAGACAAAACATTCCATGAGACTCCCAGGGAATAAGCATTAATGAAAGAGGAATTTTGATAGATGTCAGATTGCACCTGGTGAAAGTACCAGGGTATTTGCATGCCTATTCCTACCTCTGAGCACACTCATACCCATTCACACACACACACAAGCACATACAAATACACAGCTGGTACAAATATGGGAGAGTCCTACAGTCAGGTGAAGACCCAGGGCCATGTGAAGAATTTGGGTCAGGGGAAGAATGGAAGCCTGGAGTACCCAGTCCTAGAGTACATGTGGCATGTTTGTCTCCTTCCACAGTAAGAATCATGAGAAATGGATCTTGCTTATTCATTTACATCCTGCACATCTCATTTAGACCTAGGCATACAATCAGTTATCAATACGAGTCTGTTGAAAGATTGAATAAATAAATCAATGAATGTATGAACGCTAGACCAGAACAGTCCCCATAGACTAGAGCTCCTGTAGAATGACCATCCAGCCTCCTGATTGCTCCTGCTGCCCAGACAGGAGCTAGATAATAATACTGCCTTCCATTATTAGAGTGTTTTAAAAGGTACTAAGGAAGTTCATGTCTGTTAAACACATTTTATCCCCACAACAAGCTCTTGTTATGGAGGGCAGACACCTTGACCCTACCTTTACCTATTAGGGAACTATGGGGCACAAAGGTAAAGTAACTTGTCTCAGGTCATGCATCAGTGGAGCCTATTGATAGAAATGTACCTGAAGACATTCAGAGTATCATTCCCTGTCGCCTCTTCTACTGGGAGACACACACACACACACACACACACACACACACACACACACACACACACACTATACATCTAACAATCGATTTTCATTATTCGTGGTAGTTATGTTCTATAAATTTCTGCAAACACTGAATTAGTGAGTCAGTGAATACTGAATCATTGCTCCTAGGAAATGTATATGTATATCACATAGATCATAAATTCTAAAAACAACTCAGATCAGTAGATTCTTTATTTTATTTTACGAAAGAGAAAATGAGGCTCAGAAGTGTTGAGGGGTTGCCCACAGCCGCTCCACTGACACTGCCGGAGCCCCAATAAATTTTAGTGAGGAGGCAAAGTCACAAATACAGAATCTGTGAATGTTGGGGCTTGACTGGTTGTATCATGTCATATCATATCACAGGAATGATCTCTCCCTTATGGCTGGTCTCTTGACAAGGGGAGGAAGGCCAGATTTGTGATAAAAAGATGACCCAGTGGTAAGCAACAGAGACTTCCACCAGCTTTCCACCTCTACATTCAGTCTACAGTCTGTCCGCTACACAGACATAGTTTAACTTCTGGTCTCCATACCTTCAGTATTCTTATAATAATTGTAGGCCCTGAACCAGTATAAAAAGAGAGAGGGGAATGTATCTTATACAATGGACTGTGTTCCCTCTCAGGTAACCACCCCCTACAGTACAGGAAGGGAACAACCTTTGCCAACAAGTTGAGAGTGGGAAGCACAGTGAGGAAGCCACAGCAAGGCAAAGGAAGCAGAGGGAGGAAATTCGGATTAGGAGCTTCAGAGAGAACAATTCTGTTGTGCGGTCATCAACGGGGACACAGTTGATTTTGAACAGGTTTTAGGCCTGTCTGACATCTAAAGAGCACAGTGGCAACGTTGCTGGACTAGCAAACAAGGTAATGGAGGCAGGTCAGAGAACAGACAGCAGTGCCCAAGGTGAGGAAAGCAGAACACCTTCTGCCTTGATCTCTGCACCATCAACTGAGGAGAGCAATGAGGGCAGCAGCTCTGAGACCATCACCACTATGCACTGAGTCTCTGCTCCTAACTGGCCCTGTGTTAGGTATTTTGCATGTACTAAACATTTAGTTCTCACAAGAACACCACCAGGAACGGTATTGTGCTTTTTCCACAAGTGAGGAAAGTAGGTCTTAAAGAGGTGGAGTGATTTGCCCAGGGCCATTCAACCAGTCAGCAGCAAGGCCAGGACTGAAACCCAGTGCTGGCTGAAGCCAATGGCCATGTCCCCTCCACTTTGTAGTTGCTCAGATGCCTTCCATGGGTAACAGAGAAACACACAGGTATGGATCTAAAAAGAGCTGGCAGCAGTTTCCCGGCACTAAAATTCTCTACTCCATTCAGTAATGAAGCCATATTAAAGGGCTACGCTGAGAGAAAGGAAAATGCAATTCATCAAATTGTTACAGGCTTGTGTTCTTATAATAAGAAATTGACCTTCTGAACTAAGTGTTTCAGTCTACATGGTAATAATGGCCATGTTCTAATAATTATAGATTTTTCATTCTCATTATCATTAAACAAATAATTTGTTATAAAAGACATAGCTCTAAAGTTATTCAACTACCTTATTGTAAAAAAATGTAAAAGGTTTTGGAATCATGTAGATTTTGTATCCTCTTATATATGAATCAATTTTAAAACTAAATATGAAGTAGCATTCAGCTAAATATGTTTGATGTTTTGCTGAATGCAAGACATTTGAAAAAATAATATTCTGGGATGTTCTATGATTCCCAAGCATGGCTGGATATACTCCTTCTTACCCAGGTACACATGAAACCCACCCATCAAAACGTAAGGAAACAGGCAGTTACCCTGTGCTTCCAGGAAACAAAAACATTACTTCAACACTCTTCTATCCAGCCACCTCCTCAGTCTTTGCAGAAAAACAGATACCTTTCCTTCAGCTCCCAAGTTTTATGTATTGTATCTTTTAAATGATGTACAATTGATTCAGTGCCTTTGAACTTCCTCTAAACATCCAAAGCACTTAGGATCATTAAGATGCTTTCAGAATGCAGAGAATGTATCCCTCAAGTACTCTGCCACTTGCTGTAGATTGAACATTGCCTCTCTCTCACCCACCCTGGGTGTCAGCTCATGGCTCATTACTGTAAATTGCTACCATGGTGAATCATGGAGATGAACTGTGGAAAACTTAGTCAAGAGGAGTTACTAGGCCATGTGTCTGTGGGAGGTGCTAGATGTTAATGCAGGAATATAAGATTCAAGGGTTCTGAAGATATCTATCTTCTGAATCAGTGATCATACTGCTGTGCAGGAGCATAGGATGAAATTTTTTAAAGTGGGCACCACTATCTTGATTTGAAGCCACTCATTCTGAGACGTGCCACAGGTGTGGCAATGTATAGGACCCAATGGGAATGAGAGCAGAGGGTCCAGGCTCGCTGGCCAAAGGTAGAAATAACACCATGTTGAACTGAGTTCATTGTCTTGGGCTCCTCATTTGAGGGATCCCCAATCTATTGTGGTGAATGGCAAAGGGACAGGGACTCAGGGAGGTAAAACAAGTCAGGAGGCTTAATACAGGTAGGGACAGTGAGTTTAAAAATAATCAATACAGTTTCCATAAGTCACACAAGGAAATCAAGTATAATACGCTTATTCTATAGTAGGACTATCCTGATTTCTACTCACATACCTTAGACTTGTGAAATCTTTCAAAGTTGCCATCCTTGATGCTCATCTTAACCTGATTTGCCTTTGAAACAAAAACCTTAAAGGGCAATAGGTAGTTTCAGAACTACTTTATAAGTAGTTTTCTGTGTCTTTCAAATTTTTTGGCTCTAATCCATAATAAAAAATACATTTTATATCACGACAAGTACAAATATATAAATACATAAAAGTATACATACATAGAGACAAAAGCTTAATGAAATGATATTTTAATAGGTGATGATGACTGTAGGAAAAAGAAAATAAGGAAGATTATGACCAAAAAGTGATGTAGTATGCAGTTAATAATTATATTTATCTAGAATATTTCATAACATGGTACAATGTTGACAATAAAACAATAAAATGAAATAAAGGAAAAGTAGGCAAAAAATTGTGTACAAATGGTATGACCTCAAGTTTTAAACCAATGTTACCTTGATAAATTCAGTTTATTAATTCAATTTTTCTTTAGGACTCAGAAGGGAAAAGGACATTCTTAAAATGAACAGGGTCCAAATCCTACTTACTCTACAGAAAACCAACAGAAGTGTGGCTTATCAAGGAAAAAGATGAGAAGTTCCATAAAATTATAAAAAGGAAGCCACGATTTTCTGATAAATTCAGACTGTGTACACAATCTATTTATATTATTAAAAGTATGAGTCTGAATTAATTAGAATAAGAGCAGTCACAACTATTAAGAACCTACATTTGGGAATACTCTTTCACCTACCCAAAAGAAAAATAGAACTAGAGTGATTCATAATTTGTGCCATGCAACTAATGAGAAATATTGAGTTATTTTACTATTTATCATTCATTCATTCATTCGTTTATCTGAGCACCCAATATTTTCTAACCACCATGATATTCCTGGCTCTTTAAAAGGGCATGGAGACCCCAAAGATAAACAAGACAGAGTCTTGTCCTCAAGCAGCTCAAAACAGAGTGAATTATCCAGGCTAGTAGATACTGACATTGAACGTGATAAGCACAACACTTGAGTCAAACATAAAGGGCTTTGGGAACAGGGACGCTCTAGGTCTTGGGCAAATGGGAAAAGATTTCTCATTTGGGCTGAGTCTTAAAAAGTGTGTGGACTTTACCAAGTAGACAAAGGAGAGAAAGGCATTCCCGAGAGAGAACAGAGGTTCAAAAGCTCAGAGATAAAAGAGGATGCTCCCAGCCTGGGAACCCATATGTTTCAGTATGACTAAAACATAGGAAAATTGATGGAGAGAGAATGGGAAGAGATGAAATAAGAGGAAAAAACAAAGTGGTTTTTATGCTATTCTAAATGGGTTGGGGTTCTCCTGAATGCAACTGAGAGCCCACAAAATGTCTGGGACTAAGAAGTAACAGATCTTTTTTGTGTTTTAGCAAGATTATTCTGGGATGAGTTTGGAGGCACGCCGAGTTAGAGACAAGGAGGTTTATTTAGGAGCTGGACTTAGGCCGCAGACACTTGTCACCAAGAGAATCTGCAAACAGAGACACTGCCCTCAGTGAATCCAACGTCCAACTTTAGATCCCCCAATTGCAACCGATGGAGACATGCTTTTTCTTGAGATAAATGTGTTCTGTTTCCTAGTACTTTGACACAAAGAGAAGTGCTGGCTTCATAGATATAATTAATCCTCTTTTTTCTGCCACTGGGATAAACAAAGGAAGAAAAAAGAAATAGATGTTATAAAAAAATAAAATCCAAGGCAGATCAAAGGGGATGTGGCGGAGGATTCAGCAACTGCCACCCTTAAGCAAAGAACAATAATGAAGAAATGAGTTTTGGCAGCCCAGCCAATGGGATATTAAAGAAATTAATCCAGAAGGGATGTAATGACCTGAAAAAAATGATGAGCAAAGACCAGAAGGATCAGATGCGAGAAGAAGGGAGCAGGCAGGTAAGAGCCATTTTCTTCTCTGTCCTATTTGAAGGATATCAGATTTAAGGCCTCAGCAAAGAAAGAAGATATGAAAAAGCAAGCCAAAGAATTGATTCGAGAAAGTCATTTAAATTTCTTATTTTTCTTATTCATGTCTGTGGTTAAGGCAAAGAATGGTATTTTAATTCACTGTCATAACAGAAGAACTGGCTATTATAAAGGCAGACTGATTCAAGAATGATGAAGTTCCACTATACTCAGGATGCATTTTCAGATACTTTGTTTTTCCAGCTAAAGATTAGATTAGAGTTGCTTTTGAGACTCAGACCTTTAATATACTGTATGTTGATGGTTTTTATTTTTTCATTCCAGAATGGACTTCAGTGCAACAGGGAATTAAACTGAAATCATTAAATTATTTCTACTTAGCACTTTAGAGAACATTTCTATCCAGCCTGCCTAAGGTTAGTGAATACTATAATAAATTGTTAATACTGAAGTCTTCGGGATTTATCTGATTTTTAAATGATTTTTCCACCTCATTAGGTAGAGTCTTATTTTCTTTTGGTTCTGTGAGTTAGAAACAGAGAGGATAATCTTGTTGGTCTGAGAATATTTTCCTAACCAAAGGCTCTCAAATGAACTTTGAAATGGCATGGCCAGTCACAAGGACAGGTCAGCATTTATAGCGAGTTCTGACTAAAAGCTGCACAGGTTCAAATTCTCATTTATTAACTAGTTTGTGCTTTTTACACAAAATTGGATATCTGTTCCTTGGGCCTAAAATGAGGGTGCTCATCGTTGGAAATTTAAACCGACCATTCAGTCCCATATTTTTGAAAAGATCCATCCTTACCCATTGTTTTATTAATCAGGAAAATGTGTTACCAAAAGTTCTGATTATTGAAGAAACTGCAGGATAAAAATCAAAATAAGGAACCCTCAGATAATTTGACTTCAGTAGTCAATACTATGCTCCAGAATATGAAAAAAAAAAAAGTATGTAACATTATGGCCATTTACCTTTTTTTTTTCCCCACGAAGATATCTTTTTAGTTCTGATATTCCCAATATTGGTTAAGTCTGCCTGTGGTCTGTTTTCTAGAATTTTAGCCTCCGTCTCTCTACCCTAGTTACTGCCCACACTGAAGAAAGAATTTAGACTCACTCCCGATAAGTCAAGGTAAGGGAGAATTTGCCAAGAAACCTGCCCTTTACCAGAAGTGGGTGAAGTGGCAGCCTCAGCAGACAACCTCCCAGAGGCGTTGTCTTGTGGTTGGCTGCAGTGAGAATGTTCTCAGCTTCCTAGGGGAGGGAGCCCTGACCCAGCTTTCAGCCGGGGCCTGCTGCTGCAAAACTAATTACCAGTGTGGAAAAAAAGACTAGATTCAGGTCAATGTTCCCTCAAACATTGTTTACATTTGATTTTAAATCCATACAATGGCAGAATTGACATTTGCAGCTCACGACTACATTCATTTGCAAGGTTTTATGTTATTTTATTTTCAGGTTAGAAATGTTTGAGGAGGCATTTATCATTAAAGCCGTGGCCTTTGCTCCTGGAGCCTTGCCTCCCAAGTACAATAACAAAAACTGCTAATTAAAAGAGGGAAAACATCCAGGAGTGATCACAAAGGGGCATCACTTCCTCATCAGCATAGAACAATAGACCAGCTCCTTCCAGCACTCCAGACAGGGAGGCTTAGTATTGGGAAGCCTGCTCTACCCACCCAGGGCGTTCACTTAATTCTACTGGCTTAAGGACATGAGAGGACATCCAAGATATGCTAGGTTATGCACAAAAGCAAACAATTCCCAAATCTCTGTGATTGAATCCAACAAAAGTTCATTTCTCACAGTCACAAAATCCTTTGTGGTTCCAGGCAACACTCTGGAGAAACTTGCCCCCATATAGTGACTCAGTAATTCCACCTAAGAGAGATGCTGCCATCTTGTCAATATACCATCTGGAATATTACCCTCCTTGTTCTATCCAGGTGGGGAAGAAAGTGCTAGACTCACACCAGTAATTCAATGCTTCATCCAGGAAGTAATGAATGGCACAGTTAATTGGCCAAGCTGGTCACATGACCCCACCTAACTGGAAGAGGGCAAGAAAACATTCTTTCAGAGATAAAATGAAGAGAATCTGATAAGGATGAGCACTAAAGTATATACATAACACTTACATATATATGATCCTTCTCAGTTTATGTAACACTCACATACATTGTGGGATAATTGTTTCTTAAAGAGGGATTCTTTCTCTTTTTCAATAAATTTTTAAATTACTCACAGATACCTCTACTTTCCTTTTCTCATTTATTTGCTCTTTCCATTGACATGAATTTGTTTCCTACCACATATCAGGTAAGTCCGTTAAGAAAAATTGATTTATTCAAGAGAGAATATTCTTATATGTTTAACATAGCTCTCAAAAATGCATTTTGGTACACTCTACCACCACAAACTATCATCCAAAAGACAATTTTATGACCTCTATGTTATAGACAAATAAAATGAGACTCTAAGGCAATTGTGTTCCAAAGCCTTCTGAATTAGGAAATGTTTGAATTAGGACCTTCCATTTTATATATGGGGAAACTAAAACATAAAGAGGTTAAGTAAATTGCCAAAGGTCACATAGCTAACTAGTGGCAGGGTCAGTATTCAACCCAGATATCCCGGCTATATATATCACTTTTAACCACAGCCTTATGTACAAAAAAAAATTTTAATATTGCCTTCTGTTAAAGAAGGAGTTAAAGAACATGAGTCTGGACAGGCAGACAGAGAACATATGTTGGAGGGCTTCTTGTGTCATGCTAAGAAGGATGGGTTAATCCTCTAAGCCAGAAACCAGCAAAATTTTTTCTATACAGGGTCAGATAGTAAATATATCATGTTTTATAGACCCTATACTGTCTACAAATACTTAATTCTTTTTCATTGTTTATGGCTTTTTTCATGTATGGAAGAGTTGAGTTTGTACATGAGTTTTGTTTGTATAAAAACAGATCATGGGCCAGATTTTTCCCATAGGCCATAGTTTTCCCTGCTCTAAGCAATGAGGGACCTTGGAGAATTCTAACTGAGCATTGATATAATCAGATTTGTGGTGGGTGGATGATGTTTGTGGTAGATGGTTGGTGAGGGGCAAGATTAGGAAAAGGAAGCAGCAAAAACTGTCCATCTAAGAAATGATGGGTGCCTAAATGGAGGCAGTGGCAATAGGAAGTGGAAGAGGGCATGGACAAGAGAGATCTTAGGCTAGAACACTGATGAGATTTGCCAGTTAACTGTGTGGGCTGAAGGAGGGAAATAAATCCAGGAGGACCATGGGTGCAGAGTGGTACCAGGCACCTCTTAAAGAATATCAGAAAGAGAGAGTAAAGGAAGTTGAAGGGGGAATATACCCTGGGATGAAGAAAGTTTGAGGTGTCTGGATTGGCCTGGTGTAGTTGTGCATTAGACACTTGAGCATTTATGTTTGGGACATAGGAGAGATATCTGAGTAGGACATATGGGCTCAGAGTCAACAGATGGATTTTAAGCTATGGGAGTATATGAGACAGCCCAGGAAGGACTAAAGAAAAGAAGAGGCTGATGAAAGATCTGTGGTATCAATATTTAAATAAATATCAATATTTAAGGATGCTGTGGAGAAAGAGACACCTGGAAAGGAGACCAAGGAGCTCAGTGAAGAAACCAAATGAGGGAAAAAATTAAGAAGGATAAAGAGGTCGGCAGTGGTAAATACTGCAAGGAAACCAAATAAGATGACTGAGAAGTGTTCGTGGAAGTTGACCATCAGAGGATCATTGGTGGTTTTAGAAAGAAGAGTTATGTCAGACTGGAGAGGAAGGACGCCAACTTGCAAAGAATTAAAGAGAAAGATGAAAACAGGAAGTCAGGTGAAAAGGATTTGTACATTGGGTGATGGGAAGGACCCACATGAGCCAAAGAGAGGGATTCTTTGAAAATATTGGAAAAAAGAGAGAGATAGCTTTATGGAACAATGTTACTGAGAGGTGCAAGGTGGAATCCAGAATACAGGGAAATGGGTTCACTTTAGGTGTGAGGATGCAGAGAAGCAGGAGAAATGCTCAGTGTCACAGAGACTGATGCTCTGAAATAGACAAGCAGAATGGTAAGGAAATTCATAGCTGATGAAACTCTTTTGGGTCTGTGAATAAGAAGCAGTGCCTTAGGTAGCTGTATATCTAGAGATTCAAGAAAGGTGGTGAACAGGGTTTGTTCCCAGGGTCAAAGAAGCCACCATCCATCCGTACCTACAAGTTTGTAAGTCCAGATATTTTTTGCAAGGATCTACTGGTGTAGAAAAGGCAACTTCCACTAACTTTGGAAAATTTTAGCTAAAGTTCCTCTTAAAGGAGTCCCAAGAGCTCTTTGCCTTCTTTGATATGTGGCCAGTAGGTCCTTCACTACAACATTTCTATGTAGGCCAGTTATACCATTAGAATGTGTCTCAGTGGTGTAGGTAACATCTTCAGGTTGAGAACTCATGGTTTAGAGGGGTTAGTTGACAACTAGCTGAATGCAAGAGGGGTGGCCTGAGCACCACAAGAGTGTGAGTGTGGTTAGGAAACCAAGAGAAGGTGAACTGTATTGAAGTTCAAGTTCACTTCCTTCATATGGAGACTTGTGTTGGCCTTGAGCATGGAGTTGTGGTCATGTGGCTGTTTGCAGCAAACCCCACAAAGCACTCGTCCTTTGTAGCCTTATAGTGCCCATGAAAGTCAAGTCTCTGGAAGGGAAAGAAAAACATACTATTAGTTATTTATGAAAAGATATTTTTAACATCCTTCAAAATAAGACAATGTGGGAGGAGAGATTTATCTCTATGGGAATAGCAATCTTGAGAGAAACATGACTATTGTTTTTAGAGATCAGGGAGACAAGGCAGTCCTGGAAGAAGGAGAATCATTCTCAGTAGAAATCCACTGTGGGGTGGGGGTTCCTGGGAAGTAGTATTCTGACTAGGGCATGATGAGCTTATGATATGCAGTACAGACCTCACACGCAAACACTTGGAGAGGCTGGGAGTACAGAGAGGTGTGCTGCCTTCTAATTTGAATTGCAGATGGGAGCAATGATGGGATGGCCTTGAAATGAAGAATCCTGACAGAGCCTCAGGCTTTTCATCCTGAGTCCTCAGATCCCTCAGAGTAGACACAATGGATGAAGGTTAATTGCAATGAGCCAGGGGAGGGTCTCAGTGAAGAGGTGACTCAGGGAACTTTCCTCTCCCCTTACCTCTTTCCCTCTCTCTTTCCCTCCCTTCCTTCCTCCCCTCTTCCTTCCTTCATGTGCCCTGAGTGAGGTTCTGCTCACTGTTGACCCAGTTCCAATATCAGCTCTTTGTGAAGCTTTCCCCGATGCTCCTCTCACCCCCAACACAATTTAGTGAGCCCGCCTCTGTGTTTCCATTAAATGAAGACAATATTTTCAACTCAGCAGCTTGTTAGTTGGCTGTGAATGTGTCTTCCCTTCTCACTGGACTCTGAACACCCAGAGAGTGGCCTGTGCCCACCTCCTTCATCCTTCTTCCCTTGTTCCCTGACTAGGTGCTGCACACGCAGAAGGAATATTTTTTAAAATGTTTGTGAATTTAAATATATGTGGGGATTTTGCAAATCAAGAATGTTTTTGAAACTTCAATTTCTTGGCTAATTAGACATAAAATTAGGAAAGTGGCTGAATGACAAATATTAAACTCTGAATCCTCTTCAAGATGTATAATAATGTGTGGAGCAGCAGGAACCTTTATTCTCTCCCTCTGAAAATATAATTACAGAGCTAGAGAAGACTAGAAGAATCATTTGCCCCATTCTCCCCTGCCTCCAAGTAGGTTATATTAAATTATCTCAAACAGATGAAAATCTATCCTCCCTTTATTTCAAAAAATGAGATTTTAATTCTACCATTCTAGTATAAAAAAAGGCCTCAGTCAATCATCTCATCCTGATTTCTTCTCTAAAGCCCACGTGACTCATTTTAAGTTAGAATAGAGCCAGCTTGATAAGATTCCTTTTGTCATAATCTTACAAATTATAAATATATATATAGTCTTGACCAAACCAGGTTTAAGATGTGAAACATGATGGTAAAAGGACACAATAAAATGGTTCTTTAAGTCACTACATATACAGTAGTTTCTTCTCAATCCCTCTTCCCTGTACTTGAAATTCTAGGATGTAGGGACGGATGTAGGGATGTAGGGATCATTTATTCCTTTCTGTTGTCATGAGAATTTTAACTCTGAATCTGTAAACAGTAGTAGTCATCCCTACTAATAATCAGAAGAAACTGAATGGATTGGGAGGAGAAGAGAATGGTGAGGTATGGATTGAGGTTGTAGTGGGGAAGACTCAAGAGATTGGGGGATTGAGGAAAAGCCAACAGAGACTGTCCCACATCATGGATGGAGGAGGGGTGGGGCACACAGCAGGTGTGCCAGCCTAGGAATGGGGAAGGGGATCTCTGAGGACTACCCACATAGCTACTCCAAGGAGGTTAAGTATAAGTTCCCACTATCTCTTCCATGTCTTCTCTGTAGTTCCATGTGTGGGACTACAGTCAGATTTCAGAAATGGATTTCCATAACTAGGAAGGAAAACAAAAATCAGAGAGGCATTGGATATCTGGAAAGAGGACCAAAAAGGAAAATAAGTTACATATTAGGATAAAATGATAGAGTTAAGAGTAGAGTTTCCAGGGTCAGCTGGATTCAGACCCCAGTTCTGACATGTGTATGTGAATTGGACAAGTAATTTGTTCTCTTTAGACCTTGCTTTTTCCATCCATAATAGGGATAATGATATTTTTCTTACAGGGTCTTATGATATAAAATAATAAATATCTGTAATACAACATGTGCTCAGACAATAGAAGTTACTTCTGTATTGCTTATAACAAAGAAAAACATATGTATCAGTATCTTATTAAAGCTTAGCAGGAGGAAGATCCTGAAGGAGAGAAATAATAAACTAATTAGTTGTACAGCATTAATTAGTACTGATTTAAGATATGGAAAAAAACATTGATAGCATCTTTTTATTGTTACATTTCAGTAAAGGTAAAGAACAGAGATGAGATTCCTCTTACCTTTACTTGCAGCCTTCATTTCTTATAAGGTCTTGTTTTCCTCAGATGGGAATTCTACAATGAGGCATAGTGGATGCAGTCATGCCCACTCAGATCCACCCTTGTAAGACCAAACACTCTTTCCTCCAGCTGCTAGACCTGTTGGCAACCAAAGGCTCCCAGCTGAGACCCTTCCCAGGAGAGAGCTGCCCTCAGTCATGGGGAGCTGCCTTACCCAAGACCATGCCCTCCCCAGAGCAGCCAGCCTCTGGTGCTATTTGGTGTTGGTTTACGGAGACCCAGCCCCCATGCCTCCATTTGGGACAACTCAGAAGGGTCCCACAGGGGGTCAGCTGAGCCTTTGTTGTGACTGCAGCCTAGTCGGCTTCTCCCTCTGTTCCATCCTGCTGCTTTATGTCTCACAGGGGATGGCCCCGAGAGTATCTCCCAGGCTCCATCTCAGTTTGTTTCTCATGACCCAACCTGTGAGAAAGGGTTTCAGGAAAATTTTGCCATTGGAGAGAGATCACCAGGATTCCAGAGAGGGAAAAGAGAGGGATTTAGGGAGTGATGGGTACCCGTGTGCTCCAGAGGTCACTGATTATGATTGAAAACTTTGTGAAAGAGTTGCAGGCGGGCCAAGAGGGGAGGGCAGAGGATGAAATGTGAGGTGGCTTGGCGTGAGTGTGGAAGATTCCAGACTCAAGAAAGGCCCACAGAATTTTACAAGTCTCCAGGGGAAATTCAAACTCAGAGAGAGAGAAAGGCTACAGAGTCACCTCCACCTGGCCCAGCCATATCGGTGTGATGAAATGCCAACCTAACGTGGTTATCACTATGCTAACACCTTATTCAACAAAAGTTTTCTTCTTTAGAAGTTTGCCCTCGACTCTACAGTAGAAATCAAAGAGAAGATGGAATTGTTCTCTTTATCAGTATTTTTCCCCTGGGCCAAAACAATTCCATAACAATACTTAGTCCCCATTCAGCTTTCTATTCTTCAGACAAGAAACTGAAGCTGTTTGCTTTGACCTCTACAAACTCTGGCTTATAGCTTAAAGGGCATAAATGCTCTGTGCCACCAATTCTATGCTATTTTTAAAAGGGCAGATTTTATACTGTACCGTAAAAATACTCACCAGGTGTGCTGTAAACATGACTGTTTGAGAGTTTCCTGGCTAAGCCTTCATAATACGGGATTTATTGAGCATTTTATTATTTCTAGCTAATAGTATACTTATGTTTCTGTTTACACTTAGAGGTAGTGGTGAGTTTGATAAAACCAGGTCACTTCCCCCAGAAACTGATGGTCAGGTTGGCTTTCCATGGAGAAAATCCTTTCAATACTGAGATAAATCCAATAGCATCTTGAAAGATTGCCTAGCAGAGTGGTTAGTTAAGTGCCAAGTGAACAGTCCTTGGAACCAGACAAAACTGCCTGCAAATCACAGTTTTGTCTGTTCCAGGTGAGGACTCCTCTCTCAGCCCCGGCTTTCTCACCTGCAAACTGGGGAAAATCATGGTTTACATTTTATAAGACATTTTGAAGGTGAGGTGAGAAAATATGAGAGATGCATTGGGTATTAAGGTCTAGGCACAGGTTCTGGGTTCAATAAACACATAAGCTATTTTCAAATGTCTCCCCTTCATTTAGAAAGAAAGAACTTCTAAGAGCACAGCCTGTGCCTATTACTTTAAAGGACTGTCTAAAACCCAAAAGAGCTATCAAGGCAAACATCCCAGCTCCCTACACTGCAGACAATGACAAGCAAATTGGGTCGATTTGGATCTTACCCTTCAGGCCAATCTAGAAATCTATTGTTTCCAAGTTCTTCCAAGATTATATTTTCCAAAGAGAAACAAGTCTTTCTCTCTTCCTTTAAAAAAAAAGTCACTGTCTGAGTCAATATATTCCGTGGGTCATGGAAACAAATTACAAAGCTAATACAATGGATTTGAGAAATTGCTAATATAATCAGATTTTGAACAAGCTTTGGAAATGGCTCCTATTTCACAGCACCAAGGGTATTTTTCTAAACCGTTCATTGCTTTCAACAAACCCATTATAAACCCAACTAAAAGTGAGAAAAGCAAATTCAGCAGCAACATCTCTTGTCAGGACCAAGAAACATTCCTCACCAGGAAGCCGTTTGCAGAGAAATATTCAATATCGAATAAACCATCTGAATTTTGTCACTCAGAGAAGTCTTGTAAAGAGGGACTTGGTGGAAGAAATTTCAGTGGGAGGGGGGAATGGAGAGTGGGGAAGAGACACACAGAACATCTTTATTGCTATCTACCTAGACAAACAAGGCTACTGGACCTTTCATTGTAGGAGATGAAAATGATGAGATCCCACACCTCTGCCTTTTAATATAATATTTGAACCTCATAATAAAACCATGAAGACTTTCCCTGCTGGACCAGTAAAAGAGACACTAAAGCATGGAAGTCCCTAAGGCCTTGCTTAGCACATTGTAAATACTTAATTAATATAAGCTTTTTATCATTTCCTATGTATGGTGATCCATGTGTCCTAACTGCCCTGGAAAGTCTCAGTTTACACTTGTGGCCTCAACAAAAATACTTATAATGTCTATTTTCACTTTCAAAAATAACCCAGTTTGGACAATAAATTATATGGTAAGCACCCCGGGCAAAATCTGTGAATATCCCACCATTTAGGTTTCTTTTTATTTTTGGAAAGGACATCTGAAGTTGCAGTTAGGATTTTATTTTCTTTGGGGAATTACTTTCTTTGATAATAGACATAAGCATTTTTCCTTTTGTGATTTTAGACGTATGTTTTAGTTTTTTTTAAAAATAAATTAACTTCTGAGCAGTTCTATCAATCAACAAATATTTATTGAGTGTCTACTATGTGCAAAATAGCTTTGTATCCAGTACCAGTCAATATTCAGAAGTGTACTTGAAAGCTTTCATTCAATTGATGAAGATATTCTTTCTATATTCACTCAGTTACTTTTATAAGCCTTTTGAATTTGGAAATATATAAAGACTTTAAATTGGTATGAAAGTGAGGCAGTCATCCAGACTGGAAAACACACCAGACTGGGCATTTGGAGACTTGGGTTCTCTGCCCAGCTGCTAATTAGCCGTGGAATGCTAGGAAGGCATCTTTCCCTCGCTGGGTCCCAGTTTCCTCATCCATAAAATGAGAAAGTCATATGAGATAAGCTCTGAGGCTCCTTTTGACTCTAAAATTCTATGATCTGATGAACCATCTCTTTTCAATTGATTAAAATGAATGTTAAGAGATTTCCTAAAGTAAACAAGCCAGGCATGATTCCAATTTGTTTTGTTTTCCCATTTTTCTTTTCATTCAATTTTCCATCTCAAAGCCTTTGGGGGGATGCAAGGAAAATATATCTGAATTGTCATTTAGAAATGACACCTGAAGTCTTCCCCATTTAGAATGTTTAACATGTTGCCATTTTAAAGTCATTTAGGCAGCTAATTTTTAAGGAAATAAAATCTATACAAAAGTTGAGTTAGTTTTAGCCAAGTAGAGAGTCAACAATCTTTCAGTTTTTTATCTTACAACTTGTAACTCAGAAGGATTAAAAAAGCAAAGGGAGATTGATGAAAAATAAACCCTAATATTCCCGCCACCAACTAAGGGATGGGCCAGCCCAAACCAGCTTAATGTTACATGTGAACTAGCCCCTTCGTGGATTTTCATAGTTTCTAAGCATCAAATGACCTCATTTGTTGGCTCAGTGGTTTAAAAGAAGCATTCTATTTCCCATGATTGTACTTTAATATGCTCTAATCCATAGGGATTATTGTGACAGAATGCTTCAACCCAGTGTAGCGTTCTGGCTCAAATAATTTTCATGAGAGCAAAACTCAGAGTCAATTTATGATCAACAAAGATATTAAAACCTTAAAGTTATATACCAAAATCAAACTATGTCGGTGAATTAGTTTTTTATTTTTAATTTACATTTTTGAAAGTGTTTTAACACCACACACACACCAAAAAACCCCTGCAACTTGAACCTTGATGGAATCAAAAAGGGATCTATGATTTTATTTTATGTACAGCTGGTGGCCAATGTGTTTATCTTGGTAGGGAGAGGGGGCAGGTGGGGGTTAAAAATAGTAGTTAGATAAAAGAATGATCTCAGTATGGAATTTTTAAATAAATGAGAGAAAGTGGATGGCAGAATTGAAAATCTATATACTCCATAGGAAGCCATGTGGGAATAGAAGAAGGAGCAACAGCTCATCTTCAGAAGAAGAACAAAATGAAGACATCATCAAAGCCCAGCACTTATTAGAGGTGGCCTCTCAGCTTCCCTTCTAATCTCAGGCTGCGAATCTAGGGCTCTTCTGAGAGCACTCTTATGTGCCTATTATGCGTCAGGCAGAACTGGCTACATAATTTAAGAGGCCCAGAGCAAAATGAAAATGCACGGCCCCTTGTACAATGATTGGAAAGAATTTCAAGATGGCGACAGCAAAGCATTAAACAAAGGATAAGACCCTGTGCAAATGCACATGTCACATACTCATAAAGTGGACCCTGGTGCCAGGTATATGCACACCCACATTAGATCCCATTGTCTCACAGAATTACACAACAACCTAGGAGGTGTGTACCATTACCCTAGCTTTACGGATCAGACCACTGAAGCTGAGAGAGGTATTTTACTCAAGTCAATCAGCTAATTGGAGCTCATATCTCCTTCCAAACAGGACAAGTGCTTTCCAACACCCCATTCACAATTAGCTTCTCTACAATATACATAGGTCAGTAAAACCCTCAGTATTATAGCTGAACTTCTAGTCTTCCAAAGAAGATCTGGACTTCAATCAGGTAAGCCTCCCAAACCTGCCCTACTTGTTCTATTTGTACGTTGTTCACAGTTTTGCCAGATAAGTATTAGATAAATAAATAAGTGGATAAACATGGCATTTATTACAATAATAATATACTTCGGTAAATCATTTTTTCATTTTTGAAAGCATTGGCACATCATTTTAAAATTTTTATTATTTTTATTGAAGTATAGTTGAAACAATATTATATTAGCTTCAGGTGTACAGTATAGTGATTTGACATTTATATACATTCCAAATTGATCACATGATAAAACTAGTAACCACCTGTCACCATACAAAGTTGTTACAATATTATTTACTATGTTCCCTATGCTGTACATTACATCTTCATATATTTTAAAACTGGAAGTTTGTGCTTCTTAATCCACTGGACCTATTTCACTCATTCCTCCTACCCTCTCCCCTCTGGTTACCACCAGCTTGTTCTCTGTATTTATGATTCTGCTTTTGTTTTGTTTTGTTTTGTTGTTCATTTTTTTTAGATTCCATTTATATGTGAAATCATACGGCATTTGTCTTTCTTTGTGTGACTTTTTTCACTTGGAGTAATACCCTCTATGTCTATCCATGTTGTTGTAAATGGCAAGATTTCATTCTTTTTTGTGGCTGAGTAATATTCCATCCTATTTGCTAAGCACTGTGCTAATCACTGGAAATAAATACACATATATGTAAACAAAAATGCAGTGGGTTTTTTTCCCCCCCTTAAAGGCCTTACTATCTAATTGGACTGACAGAAAAATGAGAGAAAAACACAGCAGTGTGATAAGTGCAAGATCATGGTGTGAACAGGCTTAGCACAGAAACAGAAATAAATCAGAATGGGGACTTGGGAAACGTTTCCAAAGGACAAGATGCTTTTTGAAGGTGAGTAAAATGTATTTAGATTAAAAAAATAAAAGAACTCCGGGAGAAAATTTCAGAAGTAGGAACAACATTTACCAAGGTCCACAAAATACCATATGGTAAGTTGTGAAGAAAGGATGCATGTGCAGGGTGGTGGGAGACAAGAATGAAAAAGCTAAGGCAGACCATCAAAGGAGCTTGGGTGCAAAGCCCAGGACACCAGCTTTCTCCCAAAAGCTCTGAGGAATCATTCTGGGAAACAAATGACATTCCCATGACAAAAGACATGCTCTCAATCAGGAAATATTTGGAAATAGAAATCCTAGGCTTCATAGCCAAAAACTGGCCTCAATCTTCCCAGCCCCATTTATCCTCAGTTCTCCATAAAAGTTATCCCACAAATGTTCCAAAATTCCTGAGAATGAGAAAGACCACACTTCATGGAATTCTTATAAGAATTGGTTTTATAGCTGAACATCCAGCCATAACCCCTGGTTTGTTAAGGCCAGCCCCACCAGCCTTGTCACACCATTAAATGTTTACAGTCAGCCTTGCATGATGGAGGAGCTGCAGGTCTTGAATGGGGGATCCAGTCTCTTCAAACCAGAGTACCTTCTGTGGCAATTCTGTAGACTTAATGGACCTCTAAGTCACCTTGTATGCACTTAGTCTAAGGCCTGCTGATTTAAGCTATTTCTCAACCCTAACCAATTGCTATCTTGCTTTCACCACCCTAGTTCAGGGCTTTGTCTTAGATGATCACATTAGCCTCCTATCTGACCTGCAGCCTTAGTTTTCCTGTGTTTGAATTCGTTCTGCACCCAGCTGCCAGAACAACTTACATAAAGCAGAAATCTGACCAGTTCCATTCTCTGCCTCTACTTGATGAAGTACAGGCTCATTGGTATGCCATGTAGGGACCCTCATAACTGGCCCTTACGTACCTCTGGGCCTGATTACCTCCCACCCTTCCCTGAATGTATCCCTTGACGTAGAACTGCTGTCGTTCTTTCACTCACTACATGTTTTACATCCCCATGCATTTTTCTCAATTCCATCTGCCTAAAATCCCCTCTTTACATTCTTTCCTTGGCTGACTCATTCTTTAAGAGTTGAGCCAGTTGCCATCTCCTCCAGAAATCCACCCTTCACTCCCTCAGCCTGTGATAGGTGTCGCTCTTCTATGCTCTCATAAACACTCTTCACATATATCTTCCTAAATGGCATCATCATAATCATTTATGTATGTATCTCCCTTTTGGGCCATGAATTCTTTGAGGACTCTAACCATATCTTATTTATCCCAAGAGTTAATAGAGTGCCTATACGCACTGTGAATGTGTGTATATATCATGGCTTTCTAAGTTGGGGTCCCAAGATGAAAAGGAAGAAATTAGGTAGGATAGATAGAAATAAATGTTAAATGGCCATAAGGGGCCATAAAAGAAATAACTTCCTTTCATTTTATTCTTCCCTGCTGCCTAAATCTAGAACACCTCGTAGTTAATAAATCTATCCTATAGACATTCGTGAGAAAAGAAAAGGAGATGATCTTTGCTCTGCCTTGGATTCAATCACAGAACAGGGCTTCAAAATAATTACCACCCCTCATGGAGGTCTAAAAGCATTAGGAGTTCTCCAATTCCCTGGACAAGATAGGCCACAAGAGGCAGCTTTATTAAGACAAAATTGACAGGGTATTGGCAGCCCTAATATTTTTTCCTTTCTGTCCCTAACTAAACTGTTAAAAGGCAACCATCCATTCAGAGATGGTAAAAAAGTCTCACTTGAGGTCTCAAGACAGCCAGCAAGGTAAAGCCTATTTTTTTAATCTCTCTCAAGTATAGCTCAGGACTAATTTGAGGACAAGAAACAATTCCAGTGCCTTGTAAATTGCAATCCACATTGCAACTGCTAGCAGCCACAGTTTAGCACAGTTAGAAGTCAATTAAGGGGGGCCCAGGATTAAGACATCATGGAGACTGAATTATCTCACACCAGCAGGAAAGAGTTGTTTCTTCAGTTCAGGTTCATGGTCTTTGGAGCAGAAGTGGTTTCGAAAAGAAAGAAAATACAGGCAATTGTGGACTGTTACTTTCTGCAAGACAAGGAAATAGAGAAGATTCCACCCTAAATATACAGCCAGCTCTTCAATATTCCTTAACTAATGAATTTATTTTTTAATACATTTCAAGTACAAATTTCAGGCCTTTAGGTTCATTGGAAACAGCTAAAAATACCAAAACATGGAGTAAACCACAACATCCTGCAGTTCCCTCCATATGTTTTATTTTCTCTCCCTGTGTATGGGATAAAATAGGTGAAATAAAAGTAAAAGTTTAATTACAAGAAATAAAGTGTCAGCAGTGAAGTTCACAGCCAATTTCTGTACTTGGAGCTATGTAGCATGCTTCTATGATATGATTGTAGGTTTTTGATTGTGCAGTAAAATAATTCCAACAATAAAAACCATTAGTATGCAGGTGTTCTACAATGTTCTCAGGGAGTTTTGCAGGAGTTGTCATGCATTTGGTAAATGTACTCCCAAGCCCAAGCTCCTATGCAGAGACATGTGGCTTCACATGGAAAAGGCTCTTGCGCACCTGCTGTAATCAAGCAAACACATACTGGGAGGTGAGAGGACTGAGGGACACACACCCTTCTCCCTTTGGGTGAACGTTGAAGTATTAGCGAGCCCTCACACACAGAAAGGCGGTATTGTCATTTGCTGACTGTGCCCTCCACATTTTTTCTAACTATCGTTTTAGAGATTCACATGTGACTCTTCAAATAACCATAAAAGTAGCAAGTCCAATTGCAATTTTATTATAAAATTCGAAGTCTTAACATGGCCTTTAAAGTTATTAGGTTTAAAAAATGCAAAGGATGTGAGCTTGCATCTAAGCCTTGCGCTGAATCCAGCAGAATCCTTTGACAGGGTCTTTTTATGCATCACCAACATTTAAAGCAGAATGAAGCAGCACTGCCTGGTGGCCAAAGGGACAGGTACCCTCAGCACGGCTCTGCAGACACCCGCTGCTCTAAGGTGTGCACGGCCTGGGAACCATCTCTCTAAACTCCAGCAAGAGAAAACAAATTGGGTATGTTTCATATTAATTTCAGGAGGGAATTACTACATCCCTCGTTTGTAAATGTAAGAATATTTTACTTCTTTCCCTTTGTCTGGTTAGCCAGCCTTAACTTGAGCCAACTGCTTCTAAGACCCGACAGCATGGAACTACAGCAGTGGACATGGAGTCATCCTTAGGTTCCCACCCAGCTCTCAGCTCACTTCTGCAGCATCTCTTGAGGATGTCCTCACAGAATAAACAAGACCAACCCGGAGGCAACATCCTTCCCTCAGAGTTTGAACAGCCCTTGAGAAGGAAAGTTAAAAAGTGTACTTAAAAGAAAGGGCCCTTTTCTGGTTACATACTATTCCAGCTTCAAGAAACTTCCCATGAGGTGATTTTTCTGGGTTCTTAAGTAGATAAGGCACTGCCTTGTCAGAGCCCTCAGGTGTGAACAGAGCCTTCCTCCTCACTCCCTGTTCTATCTCATTTCCTCTTCACAACACCACCACTGCCCATCGTTGTGTCTACGAAAACTCATGGCAGTCAATTCTTCTTCACTGGAGGAAATCCAGAGCAGGTGATCAGTTCATGAGGAGCTAAAATTAGGTCAGGGTATCCTATCTAAGGCAACACTGAGTGGAAAGATTTGTGTGAGTCTAAGTCAACATTTATATAGATTGCTAAAGGTCCAACCAGGAAAACTTAATAGCAATACCAAGTTCAAAGGTAAGAATACGTTGCAAAGGGAAAATGAAACCAGAGGTCAGGATCTGGGAGGAAATAGGAGCAGAGCAGGTCAGGAAGGGAGCAAGACGATGCCAGGCAATTGTTCGAACTCTCAGTGGCCTTCTTTCAACTCATCCATTTTGGTTATTAAGCCAGTAATGGACATGGGCACTGGCTGAAAGGTTTAGAGTTGGTGCCAATACTCCCTGCTTCCAGAAACTTTTCTTTATCTATTTATCTATTATTTTTTTAATTGTTACCTCTTTAAGTAACAGGTCCTTCTTTACTACTCATTGAGAGTGTAGCAGTAAAATAGATGAAAAATCTGGTTCCCTCTGATCTTGAAGAGCAGTGGTTAAAAACCAAACATCTTCCCCTTGTTGGGGGAAAAATGGGTGAGGGTAGCAGTAGACCCTATGATATGCCTAATCTAGCCTAAACTTTTTCTTCTGATATATATATATTCTTTTTACTTCTGAATGCTATATTTCCAAACAGAGGAAGAAGAGCTTCAAGCACATAAAAAATCATTCATACAGCATCAATCTGTACTCAGCCCCATGCTTGGTGTTATAGAAGTTACAAAAATTACACAATACAGTCACCACCTTCAAAGTTTTTACAGTCTCTTTAGAAAGGCAAAAGACATATATGAAGCTGCAAATGTAGGTGTGTTTCAACTGGATTTTCTTGGGTAACAAACCACCCCCAAGCTCTATGGCTTACAATAATAATTTATTCTTTCATGATTCTGGGGATTGGTGATTTGGGTTGAGACATCCTAGCTCTGCCAGACACAGTATCTGATGAGTTCACTCCTATATCTGGGGCCTCAACTGGGACAGCTGGCAAGTCTAGGACACCTAGACCTTTCTCTCCACAGGAAAAAGAGGTCAGGCTTGTTCATAGAGTGGACAAGTTTCAAGAGAGCAAGTTCAGAGGCTGTAAGGCCTCTGGAGGCTCAGATTCACAGCCTGCACAACATCCTTCTGCCACACCCTGCTGGTCAAATCAAGTCATGAGCCAGCCATTATTCAAGAGGTGGAGAAACCAAGTTCATCTCCTTATGGGACAAGCTGTAAAGAATTTGTAACCATATTTAATTGACCACAGTCAACTACTGGCTATATTTATTTGTATACCTCCCACATGTCAAAGGAATTCATCTTTTTCCAAGACTGCCAAAAATTGCACTCAGTCCAATGTCTCAGGAACTGCATCTGGTCCAGCAGTGGATGATATCCCTTGGGTTTAGTTTGTTGCACGTGGCTCCTCTTAATCCAGAAATCTGTGGTTTAACAGGCAAGTTTATTTGCTCCCTTCTCCCATATACCTAACATAATGATGGTGAGATGGCAACGAGATAATTATAATAAAAATTTCCATTCAAGAAAAGGAGAAATGGGAAGCACATAAGAGTCATTGATCCATAGCAATTCAAGAATCTAGTCATGTACCTATTACCATAAGAAATAGCCCTTATTTAAGATAAATATCTTGACTCATTCTGCTTCCTACTCAAAGAAATTTGAGGTCCCAAAGTCATCTTTTCACTTTGAACTGTATTGGTCCCTTTTATAAGCTTATACAACCTCCTTTAAAATTGTGTGAGTTTCTTACGTATCAGACTATAGTCATTTAATTATACAAAGGATACACACGTAATTCTTTTTGATGCTGTCTCCTTTCTTCTTTGGGAAGAAAATGCTATGAGTTAATGCCCTTAAGATCTTTAGAAATTTTTTTGTCCAGTTGAGAGGATCTTGTAGAAACCATCATAAATCTTTCTGAGGTCTTCACAAAGTCCTTAAAGCCACCCCTTGATTAGATTTTGCAAGGATATTTTGTAAACTGGAGAGGTTGGGAATGAAAAACAATTTTATTTTCTAATCTAGAAAGTCCTGGGTGCTCTCTATGTCCTCTACTTTCTGCTTGCAAACCAAATAGTTTTTTCTTTAGTTCATCTCTTTCTTCCTATATAACATCAACATTCTGCCTGAAAATTTCCTTAACCAGATCCACGAGTTTATTAGGTGTGTTTTCTAACTTCTGAGTTACCACATGCAATAGTTTTGCCAATTGTTTTGATCCAAAACCAGTGCCACACATTTTAGGTGGCAGCATTCCACTTCTAGGTACCAATTTCTGTATCAATTAGCTTCTGCTGCACAACAAACCACCTCAAAAATTAGCAGCTTAAAACATTTATTTCTCATAGGTCTGTGGGTCGACAGTTTGTACTGGTCCCAACAGCATGCTCATTGGGCTGAAAATGCAACCTGTCAACAGCAGAGATGAACACGGAGCCCCTGATATAACATCATTTCCTAGGGAACCCGCCAGCCGTCTAATGGCAGGTGAATTACACTGGACCACTTCCATGTAGTCTTCCATGAAAGGTAGAACTTTGTTCTCATGGAATGGACACTTACTCTGGATATGGATTTGCCATCCCTTTCCACAATGCTGATGCTGAAACCCCATCCACGGACTTACAGAATGTCTTATGGATATTACAGTATTCTACACAGTATTGTTCTTCATCAGGGAACTTATTTTTCAGCCAAAAGTGGGTCATGGGTTTATGCTCATGGAATTCACTGGGCTTACCATGGTCCTCATCCTCCTGAAGCAACTGGCTTGATAGAATAGTGGAAAGGCCTTTGAAGACTCAGTGCCAGCTGAGCCCCAATCCTTTTGCAGGCATGGTGTGCTCCAGGATGCAGCAAACGCTCCAGATTAGTGACTGTTATATTGTACTTTTCCTCCCATACATAAGATTCAGGAGTTTGAGAATCAAGGGATGGAAACAGAAGTGACTCCTCTCATATTACCCCAACCATCTACTAATAAAATTTTTGCTTCCTCTCCTCACAGTTTTGGGGTCTGCATGTCAACAAACCAATAGCCAAAGAAAGCAGTTACTTTACTGGCTGGGTGATTGATTCTATAAAGGAAAAATTGGTTTACTACTTGAGAGGTTTTTTTCTTCCCACCAATCCTGACACCAATTGGGTATCCTACAATTCAATTCAATTCTGATACTACCTGAGTGAGCCTCAGACCCCACAACTTTAAGGGCTCAGTCCCACAAGACTTCTCTCGCTTCAAATGCCAATTCCAAGTATTGGGTCCCTAGGTTACCTACACTTTTGTCCAACTTGGCTACAAAGTCAGGCATTCCCACAACCCCCTTCCTAAGGTTCGATAATTTGCTAGAACAACTTACAGAACTCAGGTAAATGCTATACTTACTATTAGTTTACCACGAAGGATAAAAATGAACAGCTAGATGGAAAGGCACATAGGGCAATGCCCAGAAGAGTCCTGAATATAGGAACCTCTGTTCCCATGGAGTTCAGGTGAACCACCCTCCCAGCACACATATGTGTTTGCCAACTCAGAACCTCTCCAAACCCCACTGTTCTGGGGTTTTAATGAAGGCTTCATTTACATAGACATGACTGATTGAATTGTTAGCTATTGGTGATTAACTCAATCTCTGGCCCCTCTCCTTTCCCCAGAGGCTTGTGGGTGGGGCTGAAATTTCCAACCCTCTAATCATATGGTTCCTCTGATCAGCGGCCCCCAGGCTGAAACTTCTTCTCACCAAGAGTCCCTTCATTAGAACAAAAGATGCTCCTATCACCCTATCACTCAGGAAATCTCAAAGGTTTTAGGAGATCTATGCCAGGAACTGGGGACAAAGACCAAATATTTTCCTTTTTATACCACACTATTATACAATGGGGCAGAGACCTTTTAATATTTCCATGCTCTGAGATAAAAGTAAACGGAAAACTACAATAACCTAGTATAGATGAGACTGCTAATACACAGACCCTTCAGGAATGAAGGTTTATATCCCCCTCCCATCATCAGGAGAAAACCATGGTGAGTTGAGGTACGCGCTCAGAGCAAAGGAAATATGACATGGTTTCTGTAAGAAGGAAGTTATGAGTACCGGCTGTGCTGTGTGAACAGTTGCAGAAAAGAGGACTGTAGTACTTATTAGTATTTCTTCCTTATTTTGATATGAATATACAGAGTATATATTTTTATTTCTTTTCCTTTTTTTTTTTACAGTGGCCAAGATTTTTATTAAAAGTAAAAAAAGAAAAAGAAACCTATTTCAAAATTTTGGACAGTTTTCATACACAAAGGCATATATGTTATTTATGTTTAATATTTTCTTTAAAAATATTAAGTACAAATCCAGTTATAATTTTCTAGTGTTAAAAATTCATTAATTATTTTTCCCATCTTCATTCTGTTATTTTTTAAATTTTATTATCATTATTTTTTAACATCTTTATTGGAATATAATTGCTTTACAATGTTGTGTTAGTTTCTGCTATGTAACAAAGTGAATCAGCTATACGTATACATATATCCCCATATCCCTAATAATAACATATATTTAGGCATTTAGAACATGTGTCTGGTATTTTATGATAAAATTTAGTAATTTTGCTTACTAGTTTGGCACTATGATGCTTTTATCGTTGATTTTTGAAAGTAATGCTAATCATTCTTATAGTAATTCACAAGTAACTAAAGCTCTTATTTAGATTTAACAAATTTGGATTAAATGTAAAGTTTCCTATTAAAATTAGGCACATAAATGATAAAATATGTCCATTTCAATCAACATTTTGACTCTAAAATTAAATACATGATATGCTAAAGCTGGAAAAACCAGATTAATTTTTCCAAGATCTTTTTATCAAGTATTTGAATTTTCTTTGAAAATTACCCGGATTTAAATGTTTTTTCTGGATCTTCTTAACTCTATAACCCAAATTGTCTCCTTTAAATTCTATGAATTAAATTCTTTAAGCATCGGTTTCTTTTGTAAAATGACTAACAGTAGCTACATCTTAGGGCTGTGAAGATGAGATAAAGTAGAACTTTTTCAGTGATTGATGCACTGTTGGCCTTCAGGCAGTGTTAGTGTAGCTAAAGATTAAGGAACAGATTGATAGTAAAAGAAGGACCATAGCCATCATTCCCTGCTTATTGCGTACCATGCCACAAAGACAATAGGATCCTAGACTTGGGCTTTCTGAGCATTTGACAAGGGCCTCATACAGTGCTTTCCAACTAACTTCCAACTGCTGGTGACTGTGTTTCTGTGCCTGAGAGTTTTTCTCCACAAGGGGAAAACTGCTCTACACCTAAAGTTGGCTAGAAGTTCAGGGGAATTAACACCTCTGGGTGCAGCCCTTATCTAGGCACTGCCAATGGGAGTTAGTGTAGCTCAGCTGCCTCATTCTAATACCCTAAACTCTAGTTGCCCACAGCATTATTTGGCTCTATGATATAAACTTTATTGGCTGTTTTCCTTCCCTTGTCTTACTTCCCTACTCCTTATCAGTAATTCCTGCACTTCTCAAATGAACTATTGGCCCACAAATCCTTGTCTCAGGGTGTGCATATGAGGATATCCAAACTAAGAGCAAATTAATGTAAATTGAACAATCACCTCTTCTGCCATTCAGTTAAACTTAATGTGAATTTGAGAAATTCTGCAAGAAAGTTGGACATAAAAGTCAATCAGGACACAGATGAGGGAAAAATTAAATTATTGATTTTGTCTGGGACTCAAAGATCTTTTCCTTTCCGATTCCCATAGTATCTAACATGAGATGTATTCATAATGGTTAGCATTATATATCAATATTTAAGCTACAAGATATTAGAGGGTGAATATGATTGAGCTGAAAAAGAAATGAACATCCCTCAAAGATGAGTAAATTGACATTTGAGACCATGAAATGATTTTTAGGGAGATGGGTTACAGTATTTTTAACTGTATTGTGTTAAGTAGAAGCAGGATTTATCTCTTGTCTTTACTTTGACGTTAAACGTGGTTAGAAGAGGAGAATATGGATGCCATGCTGTCAAGGTGTTGACTGTGCTGGATTGTTCTATCACCAACTTGTTTAAGCTGAGACCTATTTTTCCTGGAATCCCCTCCACTCTCCATGATTCCAGTCTAGAACTGGCCAAAGGAGGAGCTGAAAGAGAAGTGGTATCCATTACTCTCTAAGCTGTTCACAGTTAGATGAGGTTACAGATTGATGGGAGGTGCTGGGAGGCCCCAGCTTGTCCCAGCTCTCGTCTGCCTCGGGTCCTGTTCTCCCTGACTGTGGCACTGCTGCCTACAGCAGCCCCACCACCAGATGCTTGGTGACAGAAGCGCAGGGGCAGTAGCTACTCAGGGGCAACAGCTTCCAGAAAGTCTCCATTCTCTGTCCCTTCATGTCTCACTTTGACAGCTGGAAGTGGTCGGCTACTCAGCTTTCCTTCTCAGACTGTCCACCCACCCCAGTGCTCCAGGATGAATGGTTAGTGATTCTCTGATCACCCATCTCTCCCTTTGAGACTTCAATTGCTACACTACTGTGTAAAGCTTAATGTCTGTAATAAATTCCTTATCTCCTAATACTCATAACCCCAACAGAATCAAAATATTGGATTGGCCAAAAAGTTCATCCAGTTTTTTCCATAAAATCTGTTGGCCAACCCAGTATACAAAAATGTGACATCACAGACAGAAAAAACCCCTGAAGAAATTTTTCTAAATGGGGTTGCTATTAGGGAATAACACTTTCCCCACTCCTGATGTTTCTTTCCATGTAGGGGAAACTCCACCAGTGAAACCCTCCTGGCCTCTTTCCCCACCTACTCATATTCATCTGTTGATGAGCTTGGGATAAGGAAGTGGCTCCGCATAGCCCTGTCCCTTCCTCCTGCTCTTGGGAGTGAGCCTGCCGGCTGAGAGCACACTATAAGCTTGCTCTAAGCTTGACGGGGCAGGTCTCTGCAGTGGGCTGGCTCTGCCTGTGGTGGGGTGGGCATGTCCTTCTGATTCTGGATTGTGAGATCCACTTGCCACATTCTCCAGCCCTATTAGAATAAAGATCATATTTTAGGCTTCATCTGTCCTATTTCTGTATATTTCTCAACTGGTTCAGAACTCAACAAGGGAAGAGAAGTGTTTATTATTGGGCTCCCTTGAACCCCAGAACAGATCACTCAGGGAGACCTAAGGAAGCTCTCCACCAGCTCATAAAGGATGCAATGGCAATAGAAGAAAAGAGAGTGAGAAAACAGGCAAAGGAAAAAGCAAGAGCAAAGAAAGGAGGCAGTAGGCAGGAGAAGGAAGATGAGTTTGAAGAACATAACTAAGTTTTTCAGATGGAAAATAATGAGGGATGAAGTTTGACAAGGGATGGGACAGTGGAGCAGCTGCTGGAGGGCCTTGAAGACAAAATTTAAGTTTTAATAAGAGTTACTTTAATTTTCCACCAATTACTCCACTTTCTCCTAATATTAAATTCTGTGATCAGCTTCACTTTAAATTTAACGATGCAATTGACTCTTTTATAGATCTTTTTATTGTTAATATATGCTTCTTAATATCTAAATCAGAGGAATGCCCCACCAATAGTAATAATAGTCCCATGCTCATTTTGTCTGTCTCTGGCAGCATTCTTATTTTATCTGCCTTCACATGGAATATATTTTTCAGACTTACAATATTAAAAATACTTATCAAGAGTAGAACCATTTTTCTATGCTGTGAAAATTATTTCAGGACCCTTTACTAAGAAAGACAAGGAGAGAGAGATTTTGGGTTGATAGAGTTTTCCCTGGCTCAGTATCTGTCAGGAATTTTAACCTGTGAATTGTACCTCAGTGTCTGAGTTCATCTGTGTGTTATGAATCACACTGTTGGAAAAGGTACCAAAATTTTGCTTTGGTCTCCCTACTCTTCGCCCCCTCCCCGTCCCCACATTTCAAATTCATTTTTGTTTCTGTTCCAGGCCTAATGAGACTGTGATCAATGTATCTGGAGCTGACCCTGCCTTCAAGTCTTCAATCATACATTCTCTGTCTAATCCACTACACTCTCCTCTTTGTCAAATGATGGATTTATTTAGTTAAGAAAAATAAAAATACAGTCACACCTCCACTCCACAAACAGGCCTCCGGTTTGATTTTCTTCATTTTATGAAATCCAGCCAAACGCAGAAAATAAACCGGGTCTTTACAGAATCTGTCTCTGGGCTGATAATATATATATTTTTAACATCTTTATCGGAGTATAATTGCTTTACAATGGTGTGTTAGTTTCTGCTTTATAACAAAGTGAATCAGCTATACATACACATATATACCCATATCTCCTCCCTCTTGTGTCTCTCACCCACCCTCCCTATCCCAGCCCTCTAGGTGGTCACAAAGCACCGAGCTGATTTCCCTGTACTCTGTGGCTGCTTCTCACTAGCTATTTATTTTACACTTAGTAGTGTATATATATACATGCTACTCACTCACTTCTTCCCAGCTTACACTTCCCCCTCCCCATGTCCTCAAGTCCATTCTCTCTCTACATCTGCATCTTTCTTCCTGTCCTGCCACTAGGTTCTTCAGAACCTTTTTTTTTTTTTTTTTTTAGATTCCATATATATGTGCTAGCACACGGTATTTGTTTTTCTCTTTCTGACTTACTTCACTCTGTATGACAGACTCTATGTCCATCCACCTCACTACAAATAACTCAGTTTCGTTTCTTTTCATGCCTGAGTAATATTCCATTGTATATATGTGCCACAACTTCTTAATCCATTCATCTGTCGATGAACACTTAGGTTGCTTCCATGTCCTGGCTATTGTAAATAGAGCTGCAATGAACATTTTGGTACATGACTCTTTTTGAATTATGGTTTTCTAAAGGTATATTCCCAGTAGTGGGATTGCTGGGTCGTATGGTAGTTCTATTTTTAGTATTTTATGGAACCTCCATACTGTTCTCCATAGTGGCTGTATCAATTTACATTCCCACCAACAGTGCAAGAGGGTTCCCTTTTCTCCACACCCTCTGCAACATTTGTTGTTTGTAGATTTTTTGATAATGACCATTCTGACTGGTGTGAAGTGACACCTCATTGTAATTTTGATTTGCATTTCTCTAATGATTAGTGATACTGAGCATTCTTTCATGTGTTTGTTGGCAATCTGTATATCTTCTTTGGAAAAAAGTCTATTTAGGTCTTCTGCCTGTTTTTGGATTGGGTTGTTTGTGTTTTTGACATTGAGCTGCATGGGCTGCTTGTAAATTTTGGATAACAATCCTTTGTCAGTTGTTTCATTTGCAAGTATTTTCTCCCATTCTAAGAGTTCTCTTTTTGTCTTGTTTATGGTTTCCTTTGCTGTGCAGAAGCTTTTAAGTTTCATTAGGTCCCATTTCTTTATTTTGTTTTTATTTCCATTTCTCTAGGAGGTGGGTCACAAAGGATCTTGTGGTGATTTATGTCATAGAGTGTTCTGCCTATGTTTTCCTCTAAGAGTTTTATAATGTCTGCCCTTACATTTAGGTCTTTAATCCATTTTGAGTTTATTTTTGTGTATGGTGTTAGGGAGTGTTCTAATTTCATTCCTTTACATGTAGCTGTCTAGTTTTCCCAGTACCAATTATTGAAGAGGCTGTCTTTTCTTCTTTGTATATTCTTACCTCCTTTATCAAAGATAAGGTGACCATATGTGCATGAGTTTACCTCTGGGCTTTCTACCCTGTTCCATTGATCTATATTTCTGTTTTTGTGTCAGTATCATACTGTCTTGATTACTGTAGCTTTGTAGTATAGTCTGAAGTCAGGGAGCCTGATTCCTCCAGGTCTGTTTTTCCTTCTCAAGATTGTTTTGGCTAATCGGGGTCTTTTGTGTCTCCATACAAATTGTGAAATTTTTTGTTCTAGTTCTGTGAAAAGTGCCACTGGTAGTTTGATAGGGATTGCATTGAATCTGTAGATTACTTTGGGTAGTATAATCATTTTCACAATATTGAGTCTTCCAATCCAAGAACATGGTATATCTCTCCATCTGTTTGTATCATCTTTAATTTCTTTCATCAGTGTCTCATAGTTCTCTGCATACAGGTCTTTTGTCTCCTTAGATAGGTTTATTCCCAGGTATTTTATTCTTTCTGTTGCAATGGTAAATGGGAGTGTTATTTAATTTCTCTTTCAGATTTTTCATTACTGGTGTATAGGAATGCAAGAGATTTCTGTGCATTAATTTTGTATCCTGCTCCTTTACCAAATTCATTGATTAGCTCTAGCAGTTTTCTGGTAGCATCTTTAGGATTCTCTATGTATAGTACCATGTCATCTGCAAACAGTGACAGTTTTACATCTTCTTTTCCAATTTGGATTCTTTTTATCTCTTTTTCTTCTCTGATTGCTGTAGCTAAAACTTCCAAAACTATGTTGAATAATAGTTGTGAGTGTGGACATCCTTGTCTTGTTCCTGATCTTAGTGGAAATGGTTTCAGTTTTACACCATTGAGAACGATGTTGGCTGTGGGTTTGTCATATATGGCCCTTATTATGTTGAGGTAAGTTCTATCTATGCCTACTTTCTGGGGGGTTTATCGTAAATGGGTGTTGAATTTGTCAAAAGCTTTTTCTGCACCTATTGAGATGATTATATGTTTTTTCTCCTTCAACTTGTCTATATAGTTTATCACATTGATTGATTTGCATGTATTGAAGAATCCTGGCATTCCTGGGGTAAACCCAACTTGATCATGGTGTATGATCCTTTTAGTGTGCTGTTGGATTCTGTTGGCTAGTATTTTGTTGAGGATTTTTGCATCTATGTTCATCAGTGATATTGGCCTGTAGTTTTCTTTCTTTGTGACATCTTTCTCTGGTTTTGGTATCAGGGTGATGGTGGCCTCGTAGAATGAGTTTTGGAGTGTTCCTCCCTCTGCTATATTTTGGAACAGTTTGAGAAAGATAGGTGTTAGCTCTTCTCTAAATGTTTGATAGAATTCACCTGTGAAGCCATCTGGTCCTGGGCTTTTGTTTGTTGGAAGACTTTTAATCACAGTTTCAATTTCAGTACTTGTGATTTGTCTGTTGATATTTTCTATTACTTCCTGGTTCAGTCTCAGAAGGTAGTGCATTTCTCAGAATGTGTCCATTTCTTCCAGGTTGTCCATTTTATTGGCATAGAGTTGCTTGTAGTAATCTCTCATGATCCTTTGTATTTCTGCAGTGTCAGTTGTTACTTCTCCTTTTTCATTTCTAATTGTATTGATTTGAGTCTTATCCCTTGTTTTCTTGATGAGTCTGGCTAATGGTTTATCAATTTTGTTTATCTTCTCAAAGAACCAGCTTTTAGCTAATTGATGTTTGCTATTGTCTCCATTTCTTTTTCATTTATTTCTGATCTGTTCTTTATGATTTCTTTCCTTCTGCTAATTTTGGGAGTTTTTTGTTCCTCTTTCTCTAATTGCTTTAGGTGTAAGGTTAGGTTGTTTATTTGAGAAGTTTATGGTTTCTTGAGGTAGGATTGTATTGCTTTAAACTTCCTTCTTAGAACTGTTTTTGCTGCATCCCATAGGTTTTGAGTCATCGTGTTTTCATTATCATTTCTTTCTAGGTATTTTTTGATTTCCTCTTTGATTTCTTCAGTGATCTCTTGGTTATTTAGTAGTGTATTGTTTATCCTCCATGTGTTTGTATTTTTTACAGGTTGTTTCCTGTAATTGATATCTAGTCTCATAATGTTGTGGTCTGAAAAAATACTTGATATGATTTCAGTTTTCTTAAATTTACCAAGGCTTGATTTGTGACCCAAGATATGCCTTATCCTTGAAAATGTTCCATGAGCACTTGAGAAGAAAGTGTATTCTGTTGTTTTTGGATGGAATGTCCTATAAATATCAATTAAGTACATCTTGTTTAATGTATCATTTAAAGCTTGTGTTTCCTTATTTATTTTCATTTTGGATGATCTGTCCATTAGTGAAAGTGGGATTTTAAAGTCCCCTACTATGGTTGTGTTACTGTCGATTTCCCCTTTTATGGCTTAACATTTGCCTTATGTATTTAGGTGCTCCTATGTTGGGTGCATAAATATTGACAATTGTTATGTCTTCTTCTTGGATTGATCCCTTGATAGTTATGTAGTGTCCTTTGTCTCTTGTAATGGTCTCTATTTTAAAGTCTATTTTTTCTGATATGAGAATTGTTACTCCAGCTTTCTTTTGAAAAAGAAAAAGAAAATGGATCATTCTCCATTCCCTCATTTTCAGTCTGTATGTGTCCCTAGGTCTGAAGTGGTTCTCTTGTAGACAGCATATATACAGGTCTTGTTCTGGTATCCTTTCAGCCAGTCTGTGTCTTTTGCTTGCAGCATTTAATCCATTTACATTTAAGGTAGTTATTGATATGTATGTTCCTATTACCATTTCTTAATTGTTTGTTATTGTAGGTCTTTTACTTCTCTTGTGTTTCCTGCCTAGAGAAGTTCCTTTTGGTCTGATAATATTTTATTCCTTTGTGAAGACGTTTTAAAGTTGGCCTCTTTCTCCTCAACTCACTTCATGGGTAGAGTGCTCTGCTGGATGGCTTCCTGAGGCTAAGTTTCTGAGCTTAGATCTTGAAAGCTCTACCCCTAAGCAGTTTTTTGTATGAGTTAGTTGCTCAGTCCCTCTATCCCCTAAACGGAGGCTCTGTGCCGGGTCAGCAGTGCTGAGGAAATGCTGGGATAGCCTGGGCAGGGCAGACACCCACAGATGCAGGGCAGGGAAGGGTGCTGGGACTGCACACCTAAGAAGACCATTTCAGGCTGCCTTCCTGCTTCTGTAGTTGTGCCAACTTTATGTTTAGTCCTAAGAGGCCTTTATGTTTGCACATTATTTGATTATTTGGACAAAGTGCTTTTATACATACTATTCCAGTTGTTACTTCCAACTTTCCTGAAGATCACCCCATTCTTTTAACTCTTTTTGGACACTACTACCTGAGCTCCTGTCAGTTAGGTTACTAAGTTAGCATGACAACTGAGTGACTGGTTCCAGCCATCTTCAGGCTCCTTCCTCCTGTGTCAGTTTCTTCAACCTGACCTCCATCTAACCTCTGCCACTACCACAGTTCAGCTCTTCATTTGGGGCCTCCAAAATACCATCGCCACACCTATCGTCTCATCTCTTGCAACTTCTACCCCTATGCTCCCTCCTCTCTGGGCTACAGAGCTCCCAATACCTAGTAGTCTCCTCCAGCCATGGTTCCATCCCAGGTTCTGAATACTTTCAAGGGGTGTGTACGGATTCTAAACCCCACCCAGGCATGACATGGAAGTAAGCCCAATGCCTTGGATTAATACCTACACTTTAACAAACTGGAATAATAGAGGCTCATGGTATATGAGAAGGAAGGGAGAGAAACGGCATATAATTACCCCTTTGCCTTAAAACAAACAAACAAACAAACAAAAAACACAAATTTTTTTCTCTTTTCTCCCATTCTAGGATATAGGAATTCCTTTTAACCTGATTCTACCCAAGTGGAATTAAAGGAACACACTGTGATTTCTTCCACTCTTTTTTTCTTTGCCTAATACCTTTCTTCTCTCTGTACAATTAACAACATCCATGCACCTACAGTATCCACCAAGGTGATTCCAACACCTTGGGCCATCAACCTTCCCGGGTGACTTTGCTTCAAGTCTCCTTCTCAGGGGTGGCTTGCAACTCATGAAGAGAAAATGGAAGTTTCATCTTATAATCCAATTGAAATGAAATATTCACCAAAGTAACAGATCTCAATTAAACTGATCTCTCCTCTCATGTATATGCTCATTGTTTTGATAAACAATCATTTGCATTTGGAAAGGGAAAGAATCAAGTAAAGCATAATTGAATTCTGATACCACTGGGAAATATGGTCATAGGTGTGAGGATATTAAGATGGTGCCAGGGACACTAAGAAAATCATTTGTGCAGCTAGCACACTGTAGATTTTATCTGCAGATTCCTGTACAAGGTTCATGACGGAAAACATTCTGGGATCAAAAGTCATGTACATTTTCCACAAGAGTGAAATGCATCTTCAATCTGAGGGCACTTTTCAGGAACGAAGCACTGAAAGAAATAGCTGTCCTGTAGCTGCCTCTATATTCAACCAGAAAGACAATCAAAATTTAATGACAGAAAAGCTGAATAAGGAATGATGGGGAGAATGGCATTTTTTACTCTTTAAATAATCTGCATTGCAACATTTTAATGCAATTTCAATTAGTCGAAGGGGAAAGTTTGGGACAATCTCATCCCATTTTCAGAAACCACCAATAGCACACATTTAGCACAAATAACGCTTTGTATCATTCTAAATACTTTTATATGTTTCTTACTTTAATTCCTGTAAGGCTGTCAGAAAGTGCGTTATTTTTGCAAGTGAGGAAGCTGAAAGAAAGAAAGCCTTTTGCCAAGGTTGACACAATTGGTTAGTGATGGTATTGGATTGGACCCTGAGTTTGTTGAACACCCATCCAGAACACCCAGCATCATCTGCCTATCCTGCTAGTTCTGTACTGGCCAGGAGCTTCCAGACATTCCTGGAGTCCACGAAAACTGTATTTTTGATTGAGACCTGCTGATTAATTGTGCCCTGTGTTCTAGCCAAAGAGTGCCATATCTAATTTCAAAAAGTGGAGGTTTAAGTATAAATGCAGCCAGTGTCTTGCACGAAAGGTGCCTGCCTTGAATTTCTTGTAGCACTTCTCTTTCAAAGAGCTAAGGAAAGTTTGCAGCAGCTTGCTAATCCTCCCAACATGCCTGTGAAAGGACCAGTGGGCAGTTTTAATTATGCCTGGTTTACAAATAGAAAAAGTGAGACACAGATGGTGAAAAATGAAGCTGAGTAAGGGATTTTCCCAGAACCACCCAGCATATCAGACCCAGGCTGCTGTTTGCCAGGCCTGCACAATCTCTACTTGACCACATTTTCTAAGATGCTTAAAATGGCAAACGATCATTAAAGGCTCTGGTGTGTTTCAATTGCAATGCACACATAGTTTGAGATGTAGTAAAATAAAGGTTTCAGAGCATGAGGTTGTTGTGAGGGGTAAAGGATATGTATGGAAAGCGCTTGGCAGGTAGTGTGGTCCCAAGAAATGGTAACAGGGAAATAAGTCTCTGCCTGGAAAGAAATAAGGCTGCTGATGTAGATACTCAATAAATCTGTATAAAAGGAAGCAAGGAAAAAAGAAAGAAATTAGAGTAGAAGAAAACTTTTTAAATGGAAAATCTAGCTCACAGTCCTTTTCCTGTATCTTGTTAGAGTCTGTAAAATGGTTTTATCTTCTGTAATATGGGAGTTTGGTGGTCTAAACATCATTTGAAAATGTATATTTTGGCTGAAACATTTCTTAAGACTACCCTTAATATAAGTCAACTCCACCTCACTATGCAGGCTTCTTTGCTTGAATTACCAATAGTTACATCAACCTAACCAATAAATTTCATGCAAAAACACATTCTATCCATTATGGTTTGTTTCAAATTTACTATAAAAGAATTACAGCATTTTCAAAAGTAACTAAATAGGTTTGACTATATTGCAGTAGTTTCTGAGGTGTTCATCATAAACCATTTCTTTTCCATTTTTTAATCCTTTTCTTGATTATCTCCAAAAACCAAACAGCTTTCTTTTCTATATGCTAGATGCACTATGTGGTAGGTAGGGTGTACAATTAAGATTCTGAAAAATTTGCTAGCAAATTGAAGGAAAGGTGTTGGGAAATTTCATGTAATTTACTGGCTATTTGGCTTTCTTTATGTCTAAAATTCAATCTTCTACCCCTCAATTCTAACACAGAGCCCCTGGCCACCAAGGAAGACTCGAAATGGTTGTCTGTCCTCTAGTTTATCAGCCTCCATTGCTCTGCTCACTATGATACTATTAACAATGTCTACATTTAAAAGCAAAGAGCAAACATGCTTTATTGCTTAGAAGGAGGAATTGCTAAATATGGAAAAATTGAATTGCTTTTAACCTTGCCTAGGTAGTGTATACAACTATTCTCTCAATGTTTAATCCCATTATTTAACGTGTGAAAATAAATAAATAAAAATAGGCTGACAGAGTGGCAAGATAATATCCTTTAATCTGCAGTTCACAGCGCATTTAAAAATAATAATTTTGAAAGTAGCATTTGAAAACATTTGATCTTAAAAATGCGTATTTTGCTTATTCTAGTGTTTGTTGATTTGAAGGCTTTGCGGTCAACCCAGTAAATATTCAGTTTGCTTGGCGCAAACTGTGCAGGAATCTAATAGAAAGCAATATTGTTGAAAATGGATATCAATTGGAAACAGAGAGCAGTGTCAACTATTCCCCACTGGGAACAGACAACAATAAAACCAGTCAAGCATTACACAGCCGAGCCTGCCAAATGTCATTACAGTGGAGAAAAAAGGGAAGGAACATGGTAGGGAAAGAAGCACTTTGCTTTATTTTTTTTCCTCCAATTTAAAAAGAAAAAAAAAAAAAACAAACTGGTGAGGGGTAAGAAGAGAACATTTGGAGAATAAGAACAATAAAATCGTCCCCAAATTGTCTGAGGCAGTGTCACCATTATCTTAGCGCTGGCATATTCTCTTTTCCTTCCCAAAGTGATTACATTATAAAGATTTTCAAATAACTGTTCTGTATCTTCAGCTGATCATTTTTCCCCTAATGACTCTTTTAATCAGGTGCATTTGTAATCACAAAGTTCCCAATTTTTAAACGAGCATTACAATGTCATTCATGGCAATCATGTTTCTATCCTCATTTAATTAATTGATCTGAGTATAGATTGAAAAGAAAAGGCTTTTGTAAATGTATACTTTTTCATTGTTATCACCAAGCTTCAGTGGAGAGCCTTTCAAAAAGAATAGGCTGCAGAGAAGCTCTATCTCTGGGTGAAAAGAAATATTTACAGTAGTTCTGAGATCTGTTAAATGACAGGAACACAAAAATAATTGCTGGGCAGAGGGGCCAAACACATCACCACCTCCATCCCCACCTGAAGGCAGAACTGGGAGCCAGTGACTTAGCCCTAAAGTTTCTGCCATATCTGTGGCATTTTCATTGATGATTTGTAAATTTTCAAACAAAGAAAAATTGTCTCCTGCAGACAATGGTCAAGCCTCTGAACAGCCAGCCAAGAGCTCCCCCTAGTGAGGTTGCACACATATTAGTGTGAGATCTCTCCTGTGTGAGGTCTCCCACGTGTACACGCGCACACACACACACATACATGCACACACTGGACTCTAACCCAAAACGTTGTCCAGACCCATATTCTTTTAAAACAGAGTGAAAAAAATTTCCCACGCTCTCCTGGACTTTTCCTCCTGTTCACCGTTACACCCCACAATCAGCAACAAAGAGCCTAGTGGGGACTCCCCTAGAAGGCGAAACTGTCATTCTGATCATATGATTCTGAAATAGTAATAATCGCATATTGGCTCCAAATCTGCATCCTCAAGTAGATGCTATCAACATAGAAAGTCCTCAGGGGCAGTGTATTACCATGTAATTAGCATAATAACTTTGTTGTGTAAACAAAATAAACGACAGGCTTGAACATGAGAAATAGATCTTGTGCTGGTGTCTATAGCCTCTACAGAAAAATCTATTATCTTTGGTCAATCTTTTACTTCCTTGCAGCATGACCGTGATTAAACACCTACTATTACCTGCAAGCAGCTTTCTCTGTACAGGTACTACATTCATATACACGCACACCCATGCCCGTAGATTTTACTGCAGAACAATATACAGAACACTCGTCCTACTCATATTTAACAGAAGTAATTTGCTATAACCCCAGCACTGCATCTCCCAGATCAACCCTAATTCCTTCAAATACATTTTGGCTTCTTCCAAAAAGATATTTTATTGGTTTTATGAGCCTTCATAGGGCTCTGAAGGGAGAATAGATATTCTTTAGGGGAAGGAAGATAGCAACGTAGAAATCAGATGTAGAGATGAAAGGGGTTTTAATGTCTTCCTAAAGATTCTTTGAGAGCCATATCAACATTTTTAGTAAAATACAAATGACTGCAGTTTTATAATTAACAGCTGCTTGTGTTAAGCATTCAGTGCTCCCTGGCTCCTGCTAATATATATTTTTTAAAACTATAGATCCATCTTAGCTCTAAGCTGCTAACGGTGACTCCATTTTACTGGGAGTTTCTAACCCTAGTATGCAGTTCATGAGATGCTATACATTTATATTCAAATCCTGAAACACTCAGACATCAAAACAACACAGGATAGGTTATTTTTTATGGTGTTACTTTCATCATCAAGCTCCTCTGAGTCAAAATCATATGCATATGAAAAATTAAATTTAAATAAACTCATTGGCTTATAGATATTATTATTTACCTCCCAGGAGAAAGGTGACAGTTTATGCTAAATTCTTTGCAAAGCTTTGTGGAAGTCGCTACCATATAGATATAAACAATAAAATTTTTGTTTTTATTACAATATTTTCTAGTGGATATTTTAACACGTTCATTTAATACACTGAGATCTTTGTCCTTTCCATGATCCTTACACTTCCACAGAACAAAAAGAAAACAGGTGAGGGGACTGGGGTAGGGGAAGGGGGAAGATAGCCACTCAATGGGACAAATAAGGATGTTATCTATTTTACTATCTTTTGCCAAATTATTAGGGCAGAAACTTCACTTTCATAAAATAGATGCCAGTGATGAACTCTTCTATGATACATTGTCCTCTGTGGGTATGTAACTCAGACTCCAAAAACTGATTTTCTTCCCTTACAAAAGGGGGAATTATAATGCTCAACATCTCCCTGAATCAAAAGGAGGGCACCATATAAAGAACTGAAATTAGATCTATTACATTAATTAAAATTCTGCAGGCATCTCTGAAAGTGTAATTTGGCCCAATGTGTTTTAAAAAAACCCCAAAACGTCAAGAAAATTAGCTAATGAATATTGTGCAGTCACTTCCCTAACATAAAATAACTCAACCATTTAAATTGTACAAATTCCAAAATGGTCTAACTTACAATACATCATTGTTTGCTTGTTTGTTTTAGAAGTGCTTAACCTAATAACATGGTGAGATTGAATTTTTTTTTTATTTCAATCTTTTATGAATTAACAAGAGACTGGTGGCTGAATTTTCCTATGAGTTTAGCTACTACAACCCTAAATACTGAACTCTGATGGCGTTTACCTCTGCTTAAATTTATTATTCAGAATTGTTCCTGTCAGTTTCCACTAGGTTGGGAGCTAGGAATCTCAGGCTTTGGAGCCAGTGCTGACGATTACCCACTATTTGACCTTGAGCATGCCACAATGTCCTTGGACTTGTCTTCTTCATATGTAAATTATGAATTACAACATCTGCCCTGCTGGCCTCCTGGGGTTGCTGTGAGAATTAAATGAGATAGCACATGTGATAAGTGCTTTAAATATTAGAAAGTGCCAGACAAATATATGCACTGGTCTTTTGAAAAGTAATATCTTAAATGTCATCTTTTAACTTTCTCCAATTGATTTCTATAAAGGGTTGTTTTTTCAGAAAACCATAAATGTTGAGTTATTTGCAGATATTTATTTTTAACAGATCAGTCCCTGGTACCATGGGAACTTTAGTTTGGTATCTACCTCAGTTCCTGCCACTCTTCTATCATCAAAATTGTCCCCAAAATTGTATGAGCACAGTCCATATGCATAACCATCATGCTTCGTTGGTTTAGGTTCTCCTAGGCTAAACAGTATTTTCCAGTGGGTTTTCTCTGGAGAATTTGCCAGGAGGTCCCCACTGGCACCAGATAAGTCTCTCTCTGCCCTTAACTCCATCATAAACCAAGTGGAAGGATTAGTCACCAGATGTATTCCCATTTTAAAAGTGCAGCCATACGGAATACTATTCACTGACAAAAAGAAATGAACTACTGATTCACACAATGACATAGATGAATCTCAAATATTGATACATTTATGCTAAATGAAAGAAAGAAGCTAAACTCAAAAAGCTATATGTTGTATGATTGCGTTTGCATGACACTTTAGAAAAGACGAAACTATGTAAACTATAGGATGGGAAACAGATCAGCAATTGCCAAAGCTGGGGGTCAAAGGGAGGGAATTGACCACAAAGGGACAGGAGGAAATTTCTGTGGTAACAGAACTGTGCTATGTTTTGGTGTGGCAGTGGTTACATGATTGTATGTTTGTCAAAGTTCACATTCAAAAGAGGGAATTTTCGTATATGCAAATTATAGGTCAAATAAATCTGACACTAAAAAATGAAAGAATCATGGAAAAGCCAACATGAGTTTGTTACCCTGCTTGGATTATGATTCTTCCTTTAAAATCATATTATATTTTCATAACAATTCAAACTGTTTTCTACTCAGATGAAGTCATATTAGCCTAATTAGACACTTAGTTGAATATGGTTAAACTTTGAAATAAAGTTTTCGCTACATACCTACCACATTGGTGATTAATTACCAAATAGTGTGATTGTCTTACAGTGATCACCGTTTCATTTTTATTGTTTCCCAGATGGGAGTAGAAGACTTCAAGTCTTAAGCATAGTTATATTGATTTTACCTCCCCTCCATCCTCATCTAGCCCTTAGAGAATTGTTTATAACTTTGCTTTATAAGTGTTGCCTATGGAAATGTGAATATGTCCCCTCCTATGGGGCTGTTGAGTCAAAAATTTCAGATGCTTACAAAAGGAGCTCACTTGAATTGAATTCTGAGTAAATTATGTACCCAGAAAAAACTAATCAAGGGCCCAAAGAAGAGAGAATAAAATGAATGAATCAAAAATAGTCCCTAGAATTCTGCCAAGAATTGAAGCCCGTATATTGTATAGATGTGCCGTAAAATATTAATACTAGAAATCTTTTCTTCCTAAAGATTGTGGTGCAGCTTCCAGTTTCAGTGATTTTCTTATCAATCGAATTATATAATTTAAAATACCGGCAGAGGGCTCAGTGGGCAGCTTCTTCCTGGGACACCGTTGTTGTGGGGGATTATGGAGGGTGCATATTTGGAGTGGGCAGGAGTGCAGAGGAAAGAATACCATTACCCAAATCCCCATTCCAGTCCTTCTATTGTAAAATGTTATGTAAAACAATGCACGAACAATCTATCCCTGGAAATACAATTATTTGCAGGTGTCTCGAAGCCATTTAGGCGTATTCACTCTTCTTTTCTCCTCATTGACATTAGTTTAATCTGTGAAAATCAGATCACAATCATGTCAGACTTTTTACCTCATTAGTTTTCTATTGTCTGTTCAGAGGCATTGCATCCATCTCTACCTCCAGGCAAGACTGGTTCCTGTCGGCACTCCATTTCTATCCCTTCTCCCTCCTTATTCTTAGGAGTAAGAAACACTTTTAATCCAATAATAACTACTCTGGAGCTAATTCGAAAAGGTTTCACATGCATTTTTTTTAAACTGGCAACTTTGGTGCATAGACATGTTTCTGGTTGTTCTCCCAATCATGCATGAGATATACATGAAATGCCCACATGAAATGCTCTCTAGACAAACAATAATTCTCTGTAGGTGGCACGTTATATTAAATACATATAATTCCATTTTTTCATTGTGTTAAACCACAGCAAAGTCATCTTCTTGGTGAATTCAGTCTCCTGTGTGTCCTGTGTCTCCTGTGTGAATTCAGTCTCCTTGGTGAATTCAGTCTTCTTATCATCACTATGATAAGAAAATCATTGCTTCGAATTACTTTAACTATATTTGGATTGGGGTGAGGGCATGCACTATGGGTAGCCAGATCCATGGGATCAAACCAGGGACATTAGTGAGAGGACGGAGCTGTTTTCTGCAAACGCTCAAATTTAAGCATTTAAGATTACAGAGATTTTAACTTCTCCCCATGCTGCTCTATACACATAGTAGATAAAATGTTGAAACTCCTTGTCCACTAATTATATAAGAAAATGTGTCTCTTTTCATATTTCGGCCACTACACCGTCTCTTAATGATTTTGATACATATTCGAGGCTCTGAAATCTAATTTTGTGATTTGGGTTCAGGGTCAGTTACCGGAGCCCTCAGAAATTGGGGTCAATAAAGAAAATTGCCCATAATTCTTTGAGCGACTACATATTTCAGTGTTAGCTAATCTATTTAATTTTCAAGAAACCTAAGTTATATTTAAAGAATGTCATGAACTGTTACATTCGTTGTTTATTTCCTTATTGAATATCAGCAGAAATTATCTACCACACCAAGAAGCATCAGATCTCCCGACTAAACAAGTTTTACTTCCTTTGGGGAAAAAGAATAGTAATAAAAACCTTTGATTGTACAAGAACATCATAATCCCTGTTGTCATTCCTGATTCAGCTGATGCCAAGAACACAAGACGATTTACATATGCTCTAATCAAATATTTGGGGGCTGGGGATTCTCACTGCATATCTCCAGATCAGGATTATGTGACATGCCCTGGATTTCAGCCAGGTTTAAGGCTCTTCACTTTTAAAACAATAACCACCTGCTAAAAGAAGAAAGAAAGCCATTTCCTTCTTGACATTCGTTAGTTTAAGATCAGCAGAATCTTCCTGCTGCTGAGATTGAAATGTAATAGCTGCAAGGTTGAAAACTGAAATCTTGCACTAAACACTTCATTGCTGCTGGCTTGTAATTTTTTTTTCTTTTCAAAAATTACATACACAAAGCAGTTTTAGACTTTGTAATCAGATATTTTGCCTCATGGTACTGTGTGATTTAGGATGTTTTCTTTTTTCTTTTTTTTTTTTTTAAGAAGTAGATCTGCCCAATTAATGCATTCAGGGTATATACATAAGCTACATGGGACACTGGTCTCTCACTGCTTCTATATGACATTTGCAGAATTTTGACCAAGCAGATAAGTAAGATGAACTCAGACTAGTTAACTCTCATGGGCCCAAAAGCCCTCAACTCAGATGGATTAAACTCATTTTTGTTTGCATGGTGTTCAGCACTTCGTCAGTAGATGTATGCATGGTAAGGAGAGGAGTCTTGGCAAGGGAGGGGTGGGAGCGTGGAGAGGCCAAAGGAAAAAAAAAGGCTTAATTTTAGCCTTGGAGGGTTGCTTGATAGGGGGCTCAGATTTTGCAGGGTCATAAAATGCATGGAGTTTAGCTGAGATACACTGATTTGCTTGAGTGTCCTCTGGTTTCTACCCATGCTGAGCTGACAGCGGTGTTATCACCTTATGCTCTAATCAGTCTACATACCTATAGTGAGGAAGCACTTGAAACATATCAGATTTGTGAAATTCATAAACAGCAACACATAACATTTTGAAAAGAATGATATGTTTTATTTGCAAAATAGACAATTAAAACAGCATGGTATCTGTAGCTTTTTATGCACCACCACTTTAAAACTGACTATTTCTCCTCAAAATGTGTTATTATCTATAAATGTACTCAGTTAATATCTGTATTTTTAAAAAAACATAATACACTGCTTTGGCATACTGTATTAATACACTTCCATTTATAAAAATTTGAATTTACAAATTTTTTCAGGTTCTTCAAAATGGAACTCTTTCTTTACATATCTTTCTCTATGTGTACTATTGTGTGTGTGTGTGTGTGTGTGTGTGTGTGTGTATAAACTATTCAGGTTTTTATTAAATGTTTTTGCCTCAGATTTAACTTGTTCAAAACACATCATCCACCCTTTAGTTCTCAACTTTCCACATCACACCTTATCCATTCACCCAGATTAAAACTCTGAAATTATCTTGGAATCCTTCCCTCCTTCCATATATTTAGGTAATATCAGAGAATAAAGGAAGTAAGCAACAGAATTGGATCAGGACATATTTATGTTTCAACTATTTATCTTAGAATATATAGAAAGCAACTACATAATAATGCAAACTAAAGCTAAGATGTGACTATAAATCCATATTTCTAATAGTCACTTTGAGAATTAGAAAAATTTTGGTGACCATTTTGTCATATCTGATTGGAATGTGTCCGATTTTCAGTCTTTACACTGAAATAGAGATGAAGAAGCACTTACACTGGGGGCATGAAAACTCTTTGCTGTGTGTGCTGGCATTATTAGCATTCACTTCAACCTGTACGTGGATTCTTTGTAAAGAGCATCTGAAACCATTCATTGTATCAGAGTTGATTTAGCTAAACCTAGATAATATTTTCCATAAATACATTTAAACATAAGTGTATTTTTAGGCAATTGCAAGGTGCCTGAATACCCTAAAAACCGATGACAGTGGGAAGACACCACCAGCAAGTTCTTTGCTTTGTGGAATGCCCCTTCTTGCCCATGAAACTCAGGCCTCGTATATAATGTGACCCTCTGATATGTGGCTCCAGGAAAGGTGCTGGTGTCAATCTGCATATTAAACATTCATGAGTGGAATTTTTTTTTATTTCTTTGGATTTAAAAAAATCTACAGATAGAAGCTCTAATATTTTCTTGAAACATCCCAGTGGAGTCTTGAGACACAGAGAGAGAGAGAGAGAGAGAGAGAGAGATTCAAGTAAGAGTTGATGTTGCAGTCCTGATGGCTGGAAACTCGGGTAGAATTCCTATGATGCAGGTTGAAAGTAGAATTTCTTCTCTGGGGAACCTCAATCTTTTCTCTTAAGACCTTCAACTGATTGGATGAGCTCCACCCACATTATGGAGAGCAATCTGTTTTCCTTAAAGTCAACTGATTGTAAATGTTAATCACATCTTAAAAATACCTTTACAGAAACATCTAGACTATTGCTTGATCAAACAACTACTAACCATTGTCTAGCCAAGTTGTCACATAAAATTAACCATCACAATCTATTACTATGACCTAAGCTTCGATGATGACCCATAGATAGGAAAGAGGAACCCCAAAGGCAGTCAGAAAAAATGGTAGGCTGCTCCCCTCTTCTTCCTTCCTAGCCCCACTCCAAAGGCCACAGCACAGAAAGAGCAAAGGAAGAGCAAAGGGAAAACAACCCCCACTCTTCTCTGGATTCAAGCTGGAAACTCTTCTCTGTCCTAAGAGAAGAGAGCTTTGGATCAAATCAAAGCCTGAAGATTAGAAATCAGCATGACTAAAACTTAATTACTAAACTGAAGCTGCATTAATCCCTGGAGGGGACTGGAAAGTTGTGCTATTGGACTGAGATGTCATTGAGATAAGTGCAAAGTGGGAAAGTGGAGACACAGCACAACAGAATGATAACCACATAGGAAAATATAACACAACAACACAATACAACACAACAGAATGATAACCACACAGGAAAATATAAAGTTTTAGAGAAATGGCACATGTTGAGAATTCAGAGGCATCCAGTTGTGTGCAGGTGCTAAGAGCAGAGAATGAAGACACTGCAGAGAAAAGTGGGTCAGGCTAATGGAAGGAAGCATGGAAGCAGGGTCACCATGGGTGTAACACAGGCCTTCCAGATGGAGCATGTGGACGGGCTTGCCAAGAGCCATGGGCAACCTAGTATAGACAATTTATTGGTAGGGGTTATCAAGCATCTAGAGCACACATTTCAAAGTCAGGAACATATTGGTCTGGATCTGGACTCTGCCACTTTAAACATGTTGCTTAACCTCTTTAGACCTCAGTTTCCTTCACTGTAAGATGAGAATGATAACAGTACTTACTTTTTAGGGCTGCTAGTAGAGGTAAATAATGGCATGTAGTGAGTGTTCCAGTCAATGGTACCCAGAGTCATCATCATCATCATTCTCTTCATCATCAGATGGTAGAATTTTATCCTCCTTCTGCTAAAAGTAAAGCATCTGATAAATTCTTGATTCACTCTTCTGAAAGTTTTATGTCTTAAGAGAAGATATTGGCTGCCTTTTACAGAACTCCTATATCATAACAGGCACTCTGCTAAAAGCATTTCTCATTTAATTGCCACAATAACCCCCAAAAGCAGACACCTTCCTCATTTTACAGATCAGAAAGAGCACTGAGGCTTAGAAAGGTTAACCAGCTTGCTTAAGGTCATACAGCTCATGAGAGGCAGAGCCATGCTATTTCCACCATACCACACTGCTTCCTGCTGAGCATGGAGCTCATTCCAGAGAACTCGTCGGTGGTATGGAAGTGATAACACTGAAAGAAAGTGCTGTGTTAACAGTAAGTCTGAATTATAAAAGAAGAACTAAATGCATAATCATAAACGTATACTTGATTTTAGGTGAGCAAATTTCAAAGTGTTTGGGAGGGGTGAATGGTGGATATGTCACCATGAACTTCGATGCTTTGAATGGGAGACTATAATACAGTCAAAGAGGGACACAGGAGAGACAAGGCAATCAAAGAAGTAGGTGTGGCCCCAAAGGGATTTCTCCAACAAAGTTGGATTCTAAAAGACCTTGATTAAAATGTGTAAGTCATCAAATTATGAAGGGGCAGCACAAATCAGAACCATTAGTGTTTGTTTGGTCCGGAACTAGCTGAGGCTTGAGGAACATGCCAAAGACAACAGATATATCGTTAAACTTTTATGGGAGCAAAAAATATAAAGTAATGGACAGACCCATTGCTTGGAATATGTGATATAATGTTGAGAGGATGACAAAGAAAAGGCAGAATTATTCATCTCCAACTTTGCTTATTTTTTCCCTTCAAACTGCAAGTGTTAAGGTGTTTATGGTAAATATAATCTACAGCTGCTTTAAACTGAAGTCTCCTATCCCAGATGTATTTCATCCTCAATAACTTCCTGATGGAATTGCAGGATCACTACTAATAACCCAAGAGAAATCAAAAGTAGAGAAAAACAAAAGTCAAGCGTTAGGTTTTCTGAAAATTCCAAATAAGTATATCAAAGTATGTCCTGCCTCCCCAGAAGCATCAAATGCTGCAGGCTGAGCTACCAAAAGGGAGAATGAGCAAGGACAGCAGAAATTATTTTTAAAAAAGCTAAGTTAATATATCAAAATTTATCCTTTCAAGGAAAAATAAAAAATGTAGTTTCTGGAGACTTAGGATTAAGGATTAGTAGATCTTGGTCTCTATTTCCGATAAGATTACATGTATCCACTTTTCAACTTCATGCAGTTACTACTAGAAACTGAGTCTAACGTTGAACCAAAGCCAGCATTTCTACAACGTTCTCTCTCTTTATGGACTTATGTCTGGAACTTCTGGATCAGAGTGCTAACTCTCCATCCACGAACTGAATTCAGCCTGCAGGCTTGCTTTGCTGTGTTTTGGTTCATTTGTTTGTTCTATTGGTTTTTAATGCTTTGCAATGGATCTCACACTGAACACAATCCCCAGGACCCCCTCTTGTCTTCCAGTCCATGATCCAATCACGTACACTACCTGCCCACTGGCTGTGGTTATCACTTAAGTGTGCAACCTTTCTCTGGGGCCACGTAAAATAAATCTAATCCTTCTCCTTTTGCCCCCCATTCATATCCTTAAAACCTGAAGATGTTTTAAACAAGATTACACCAGACACTGAGCCCTTCACCAGGCTACTAAGGAGGCATCTGTCAGTGACTTTCAAATGTTTTTATTCCAGCCCCCATCTCAGGGCCAGTCATCCTGTGACACATACCTCCAACCCCTCCCACAGTTCCAGAACTTAGTAATAAAGAACAATTACAGAGGATCCAAATTTTAAAGTTAAGAAACATTGCTAACAGCATCATTGCTCATTTTTTATCCCATAGAGAAAAATAACATCTTACACGTAAAATGTTCATCCTGCCTCTGTCTCTGTAGACATTTCTGAAAAATAGGAATACTTGTCTTTCAAAATCATCATGAAATCACAGGAGCATATCACCCATAAAGTGTTATGATGCAAGCAAATTTCTGATGGAGAATGAATCAATCTTCTTTAAGAAAAATATACAGGTTATTTACATTTGAATAATAACACCACTATGCCAAGTTTTTAGAAAGTTAGAAGCCAAAAATACTGCTGAAATAAATATGCATCTTACACCTGTATGGTTAAATAAGCCACAGCCAATTAAAACGATATGAAGAAACCGAGTTAATAATAATTGATCATTAACACCTAGAATAAAGCGAGAATAAAAACTGAAAGCAACAGCCAACTCAGTCACACCGATAACAAGGGACGCTTGCTGAACTTGGGGCAGTCTGACCAGCTGGATTACACTGGCACAGAGGATGATCTGCAGGGTCCCTAGCAGCCAGGCCACACAGTGCAGCAATGAACTGCCCCTCCAAGCCCTGGGGAGGCACTCAGGTTACTTCATGTATACCAAATCTAGTAATCAGTCAGAATTCACCTCATAAAGGAAAGGCCGTGAACCTACATGCCATTTTGTCCATAAGAGCCAAAAAGCCTGGCTGATAGAGCAGCCATCATCTGGAACATTTCTGGCAGAGAGAAAAGAGTGCTCTGGAGAGCCTTGCACCAGCAATTAAAAGTTAGCTCTGGAAATGACACACATCACATCTGCTCACAACTCATTGGCCACAGCTGGTCACAGAGCCCCACCAACACCATCAGGCTGAGAAGTACCATTCTATTGGTGCCCAGAGGCAGAAATCTAGATATATCCAGGAAATAGAATTAATTTTCACATCACTAAAAGACCATTTCAGTGAACCATGACAGTTCGCTTTGAAGCCCATAGCTGACTTAGAGTTTTAATTTACCTGCTATTGCCGTATGTATTGTGCCTTTCTTTGGTAGCCACCATGGGTGATGATGACTTTTGTTATCCTCTTGCTTTTGTGAAGGATAAAACAGCTCACAATTATAGAGGGCTCACAATATGCCAGCACTGTGCTCAGCTTTCTACAGTCATTATCTCAGTTTATCCCAACAGCTTTAAGTTGCAGTTATTTTTATTATTGCTACTTACAACTATTTTCATTGCAGCTAGAAATATGACCTAGATGTATCAAGAGCTGGAAAGCTGGACTTTTGAGAACCAAATGCATATGGGTGGTAAACCAAGCCTAGAGGAGGAATAAACTTGCTCAGAGAAAGTATTCAACGGAGAGCTAAAGAGAGATAAAAGCAGAGGGCCAAGGCTGCATCTTGAGGCACAGCAGTGGGAAAGGTGGGCAGAGGGAGGGGCTGAAAGAGACTGAGAAAAATAACAGAGAGGCAGGAAGTACACTAAGAGGAGAAAAATTCAAGAAGGTTTTGACCCAGTGACCTACATTTATGAAAGGTTTGAGATCAACTTTAAGTATTAAGTAGAATGGGTATTTTAAAAGGATTTTGGATTTGGAAGTGAGAGGGTCATTAGTGACCTTAGACAGAGAAGATTCTGGGACTGATAGGGCTAGAAGCTTGGTTGCAGGAGGATGGGGATTGTAGAGACCATGAGAAAATAGGCAATGTGTTTGGGTTTTCAAGAACTGTGGTAGCGGGGCTTCCCTGGTGGCGCAGTGGTATCTGCCTGCTAATTCAGGGGACACGGGTTCGAGCCCTGGCCTGGGAGGATCCCACATGCCGCGGAGCAACTGGGCCCGTGAGCCACAACTAACTGAGCCAGCGTGTCTGGAGCCCGTGCTCCGCAGCAAGAGAGGCCGCGATAGTGAGAGGCCCGCGCACCGCGCTGAAGAGTGGCCCCCGCTCGCCGCACCTGGAGAAAGCCCTCGCACAGAAACGAAGACCCAACACAGCAAAAATAAATAAATTAGTTAATAAACTCCTACCCCCAACATCTTAAAAAAAAAAAAAAAAGAACTGTGGTAGCAGTAACAAAGTGAAAGTTTGATAGCATTTGGGGAAGCAGAATAGAAATCTGCTGATTAGGGGGAGGTACAAATTTGAGAAGGAACCAATGGAGTGGGAGATATTGAAAATGCAGAGGCCACAGAGGATGCGAGCAAAGTCTCCAAAGAGCTGAGAGTTGGACTCTGGCAAAGTGGGCGTGCCAGCTGTGGTCACCTCATGTATGGAGGGGCCAGAGAGGTTCCCTCAGATGAGAAATGCTCACTCATGCTTTAACCCACTCTTGGTTGAGCTGTTTGTCCTCTCTTGTTGATTGTAGCTATATTAACTCCAAAGGCTGAAGCCACTTTTGCCTTAAGAAGGAAGAAATAAAGATGGGAAAAAACATAGAAAAACCCTGGAACAGAAGGGCGGAAATCAGAAGAAATTTTTCTTCATATTTCAGCGAAGGACAAAGCAAGGATCAAGGGAATAGGCAGTTTCATGAGAATAATGATACTTTTTAACTATTATAGGGGATTAAAAATTCAAGCCACTCAGAGATGAGTAAAAGATTTGCTAAGCATCAAGTCCCAAGTTTGACAACTACCGGAAGAATTGTGTCCTTTTCTCCACGGACACAGTAGGAGCTCAGCAAATGCTTACTGAACGAACGAACAAATGAGTGAATGAATGATTTTGAAGACTCATGACAAATGTGTACCTGCTCTGTGACTCCATGAGTTTTCTGTCTCCAGACTAAGGCTCAGAGTTTTTCCTCAATTAAGTCTGCTGACTCCTCTCTCTCTCCACATTGCTGTAGCTTTAAAATACGGGTCCTGGGCTTCCCTGGTGGCGCAGTGGTTGAGAGTCTGCCTGCCGATGCAGGGGACATGGGTTCGTGTCCCGGTCCGGGAAGATCCCACATGCCACGGAGCGGCTGGGCCCGTGAGCCATGGCTGCTGAGCCTGCGCGTCCGGAGCCTGTGCTCCACAACAGGAGAGGCCACCACAGTGAGAGGCCCGCATACCGCAAAGAAAAAAAAAAAAACTACAATGAGATAAAATATGGGTCCTTTTTATCTCCACATGGTGCTCACTTAAGACCAAGGGGGCCAGCAACAGCAGACCAACTTCACCTAAGACCTGAGGATAACAACTTGGAAATGACCGAGTGAAAAGTGGCTATCAGATTATCAAGGGACACCGGCCCATGCCCTCCCAGGGCATCCCAGCTGCCCTTCTGTTTCCATCTCTGGCTCTGCCACAATGTTACTGGGAGGTCAGAATGTTCCCCCTCTCCCATCTCCTCACCCAGGCCCATTTTATTGGCTTTCCCTGCTGCATAGAGAAAACAAGCAAATGCACAGACAAAAAGGTAACATGACAACAATCTCGCGTCTCTAAGAAAACACTCATGCTTTATTATAAACAAGAGCTAAGTTCATGGCCCCAAGTCTCCCTCCAAAATATGCCAGGCCTTTGCATAATTGAAAGCCTATTCAATTGTCCCCTTCCCCCAAAGAGAAGCACCACTTTCTTCAACTGAATCCAGTTGCCAGCTTTAGAACGTGGACAGCAAACAGCTCAGCAAAAAGACAACTTATTGTTATTTCTGCCAGAAGGACTATAGAGGGTGAGGAACAAGGAGTTTTCCAGACAGAGAAGGAATAGAAGGGCATCACAAGGGAATTGCTCAGGCATGAAAGTGCGCAGCGTTCTGGGTGGGTGAGAAGGGCGGTTTGCCTGGACACAGTGGTGAAGAGCTGGGAGCTGAAGGGGAAGGAGAGGCACTGGCCGGGCTGCCTTGCCGCACTAAGCAAGAATCAAGCTTTAGGCAAGAGCAGAGCTTTGCAATAGGCAAGACCGTGTTCTGACTTGTTTTTACATAGTTCACTCCAGCAACAGTAAGGAGGATAAACTAGAAGGGAAACTGGTGAGACATGAAGCAGGCAAGAGTCTTTGGAAGAAACACAGACAACAGAACTGGCGTGGCCTCAATGTGCCTTGAACGCACTCTCTTTCACTTGTTTCTATATTTCCAGAACTTAGTTTAGAAAGCTTCCTGTGCGGCTTGTTAAAAATACATTTCCCTAGGGCCCACCCTCAAGACTCTTATTCAGGAAGGGGTGAGGAGAGAATTTCAGGAACTGGCATTTTAAACAAGAACCCCCCAGGGAGTGGCTTTTGTGCAGGTGACAACTTAATACTGGTCCCTATTACCTAGATCCTAAACCCTGTCCAAGAACCTCTGTTGTCCTCCATAAAGTCTTTCCCCACAGCTCCAGTCTACACCAACCTCACTCAGAGCTAGCTTTTCCTGGTGCTCACTGTTTACCTGGGAATTTCTTAAACTTTAACATGGAGATCTTGTTAAAATGCAGATTGCATTCGTAGCAAACTCCCAGGTGATGCTGCTGCTGCGGGCCCACATTTCACACTTGGAGAACTAAGGTCACCGCATCGGATGCTTGGCACCGCACCTCAATGGCCATCCGTTTGTTGTTTAACGTAAGCGAGTCTTGCCTCCTGACTTTACTGTGAATCCCCAAACAGAGGCCAAGTTTTGAACGCCTTTAGGAACTCCTCACATCACCGAGGACTGGATATACAGCTGGTGCTTTATATCAGTTGTATATCAGCTGTATAATTGTAGTCTGCAATTACTAGGCCCACCATCATGTAGAAAAATTATGGGTTCAGTGATATGAGATCAGGTCCCAGTCTCAGAATAAGTTGGGGTGTTTTTTTTTCTTTTAGAGTCAGGAAATTGTGTAGACTCAAATGGGAATCCCAGATTCTTACATGTGGCTATGTACTGATTAAGTGATACACTTGCCTGAACCTGTTTTATGCTGCCAAGTTTTTAATATTTCTATTCAGACACAAGTATAGAATTGAATAGTAGCATTAGTGTTAGGTAAATTTGGTAAAGCCTACTAAAGCCAGAGCAACAAAGATCCAGAAGGACTTTATAAAAAAAGAAAGTGAGAGACAGCTTCTTGACCTGAAGGAAAATGTATAGACAAGTAATACAGAGGAGACACATTTTCCCCATCCAAGTGGGATGTGGCAACCCATCCAAACACCAGAACACAATTTAATGTCCCAGATTATATTCTAAATCCAGAGAGTTTACAGCGTCAGCCAAGGCCATTTTGTTTTCTTTACTTCATACCAAAACAAACTATTCCCTTCCTTGGGTCTCCTTCTAAGAAGACATTTTCAACACCACAGAAGAAAACTGGAATATAGTAACATGCTCCACCCCTAAAGACCACATACGTCAAAATTCTAAGTGCAAGGAGAAGAGCTAGATTTTATTACAAAAAGAATTTTCATAGCTACCTATATTTGAAAGAAAGCAATTCAAGACTCTAGAAAACGATGCCAGACATCACACATTCTAATATAACAAAATATATTTAGGCAAGATGTTTTAAACCATTGTCACTAGTGAAAGGATGATTTAATTTTAGCAACTGTTATAGGGTGTTGTGAGTAAATTAACCCATTATTATGTCATAAAGTACCTTGTTTCATAATATCAATTTTGCTATTAGGACTTGAAACAAGAGTCTTCCTGGGGATACATATTTTTATGTGACATTAAGGTCGTTTGTATATACTATAACATAACCATAACTGTGATAATTATTCTTTTGTGCAAATATTTCAAGTAATCCTTCCATCAGAACATTGAAAGATTATAATGTATGTGTGTGATTATGTGTGAGTATGTGTCAGAGAGAAGAACTAATGCACCAATGAGGCTAAGCCCATTAGGTTAGCTTGAGAATCTGGGGGTTTGTAATTTGTCATGAAAGGGCGTGTCTAGCACAGTGGGTGGGCCGGTGGGGAATAGGGGGCAAAGCAAACCTTGAAAGAGCTGGAATATTTTTCCTGCTTCTTTTGTTAGTCTGAATGGATGGCATAGAAACCAATATGCGTCCATTACTCCAAGAAAGAGGCTTCATTTGGAAAATGCAGTTATGTTTTCCAGATATCTGGCTTCATTTCCATCAGCATGATAGAGAATGGAGGGATGATCAACTACCAAGTCTCTTGTAATAACCCCACGCTCAACCCCTGCTGATGGGATGGAAGCAGATGGCAAACAATGTTTCTTCACCAATTCTGTTAGCAATTCTAATGTATTCATAGCAACAAGGCACAGGGTGTGCATAGGCAAAGTCATTTGAAGTTAATATTGTCTTACATCTAGTCCAGAAAGCTTGAAGTTTTAGTATAACTGATATTATTTTTTAATGGAGGAATGGTAGCTATAGGGAGATCTTTAGGGACAGGGAGTGATTAGAGAAAGAGGACTTTCTTTGTAGATCCATTCATATGCCTCTAATCAGTTGAGTAAATTTAGTCACGTGCATTGCGAAACAGAAGCCAATCCTGTATATGGCACTTTGGATGAGTATGATTTGCCCTCACTGAATGTTTTTAGGGCATTAGAAGGCTCCCATCCATCCTAATCAACTTTGTGTAGACATGATTCAACATCCAGTGTTGGCTCCGATCAGTGCAAGTGTCAGTCACTGAGCAGATTCTTGCCCACAGCCCTCTGTCCTCATTTCCTCGTGGCGGAAGATACGTGGTTCTTTCAGGACAATTCCCTTCAGGCCTGCATTCCAACCCTGACAGGCTTGCCGGGCTGTGGCACTGACCATATGGCGAGGCTCAACTCCACCCTCTATCTTAATAATTCCATCTCCCTTCCTGTCCAGCTCAGACAATTTTCACGGAGGGCATTTGTTTGTAGACTCTCCTCCAAGTGACCCATTCTCACAAATGTATCCATGATTCGAGGTAGATGAGAGGCTCCTTGGCACCCACATACTCTCCCGGATATGTCTTGCTGATCATGGTTTATGTAGCTTATTTCCAAAAGGAATTAATTCAAAACTTGTATAAATACTATTGTCTTTAATGTCCCAGCTTAAATTCCATTCCATTAATCCTTATATTGTGACATATATCTACTTTGCACTTCTAATTGTCTAATTGCTATTGATCTCAAATCTGGCATATATTAGAATAAATTGGGTCTTTTCTCAATATCTTATTTTAAAGGAATTTTAAATGTCATTTTTTTAAACTTTCCTTCTACTTGATTTTTACCCCAACAGAAATATAAACATTCAATACACTATTGGGGGAAATCTAAGACAATGAAAGGCTCTGGGAAGTCTTGAAATAAGGTAATTTTCAATATTGTTTACCACCCATGCTCCAAGACTTCCCAAACTTATTTTTTTAATAGACCTTTTTTTAATCCAATATTTATTGCCTTAGTCCATTCAGGATGCTATAAAAAAAAAATACCACACACTGGGTAGCTTACGAAAAGCAGAAATTTATTTCTCACAGTTCTGGAGGCTGCAAAGTCCAAGATCAAGGTGACAGCATAGTGACATTGTAGTGAGGGCCCTTTTCCTGGCTCATAGCCAGCACCTTCTCGCTGTGTCCTCTCAGGGTGGAAGGGGCCAGAAAGCTCTCCGGGGGTCTCTTTTATGAGAGCCCTAATCCCATTTATGAAGGCTCCACCTTCATGACCTAAGCAGCTTCTAAAGGCCCCACTTCCTAAAACCATCACATGAGTCATTAAGATTTCATATATGAATTTGGAGGGACACAAACATTCAGAACACAGCACCTATTAAGAAATGCACTGCACTAAGAGGAAAAGAGAAAGAAACCACTTTCAAATACTCTCTAGTGGGAGAAAAACATTCTCTGCCAGCTCTTAACTCACTGCTTCCGGGATGGTCTGATCCAGTTCCAGCAGCCAATTGACTCTATGCAGCTGGGATGAAGTAAGTATCAGCAGGAGAAACCGAACCCTGTGCACCTCTGCTCCACTCTGGGGACCTCACTTCTGGAGAGCAAAGTGTGCTTGAATCACAGTGTAGGTGACACGTTTAGGACATGTTAACTGATATGCCGTGCCATGAGAAGAAAAGGTGACCAATCCCCCTTGCATCTTCCTTGCATGTCCCATTTCCTGCATGTTCTCCCTGGAAGTTGAAGTATTTTGTTCAGATTATAATTATCCTTTTAGGTTCAGCTCAACATATTACTGGAGTAATAAGCAAATCGGTTGTTTGAGAACAGATTGGCCCCTTGGTCACTGTGTTCCTGCCCAATGGACTTTTTTCAGGTCTAAAGCATGCCAAGCTCTTTCTCAACTCACAGACTTCCCATATGCTGTTCCCTCGGCCAAGAACACTCTTCTCTTTGTGCTTCACATTGCATTTCTTCCAGCTTAGATGTCAGCCCCACTGAGAGGCTTTCCTTGATCGTCCCACACGCTCTCCTATTATTCCCTGCAGCCTGCTCCTTCCCTTCATAACACTATCCCAGCTTACAATTCTATGTTGATTTGTCTTCCTATCCATTGCCCGTCTCCCCGTTTTGACTCTAAGCTCCACAGGGCAAGGGCCACATGCTCTGTTATCCATCAATCTGTCCCCAGCCTAGCACAGTACCTCATGCAAAGGTGACGCTTTAAAAAATAACAGTTGAACAAACGAATGAAAAGCCCAGCTCTTTGGAAGAGCAAGAGTGCCATTTCTCATGCTAGCTTTGGCCTCTCAGAGCCTCTACGCACACCAGTTCATCAGAGGAGCTCCTCTTCTGCTGATCCCAGCTAGAAACATATTCTCTAGGCTACCTCCCAGCAGGCAGTAAAATTAATTTAGGGGCTTTGTTGCCAGCTTCTCACAATGGTGTTTATTACACAATGACTGCTGGCTAAATACACAGGCTGAGAATTCTCAGTGATCTAATTTCGTTTTTTTTAATTCAGAAATGTTCCATGTCATCTCATGCCACTTCCTTCATGCAGAACTCACTTAGTTCTAATCCATGTTAGCACACAGCTGTGTGAAAGCAGGAAGGAGCAGACAAGAATGTATAGACTCCTTTTCTGGGTAAGGAATTAGGCTGGGTGACTTATCTATGTTGTCTTATTTAATTCTCACAACAACCCTGTGATGTGAGTCATAACCCATTTTATGGATGGAACAACTGAGGCTCATCAAAAGAAAGTGTCCATAAATAGGAAGAGCCTGGTGTTCTTTCTGCTACAGCATAGTGTGTGAAACAGAATGGACATTGCTTTGTGAGAGAAACGACAAGGACAAAGTTTTCAGTTGGGCTCAGTTCCTTTGGATATTATTCTGGGAGAATAATAAAGCAAAGTCTTTTTGGTCAGGTACATCTCAGACTTAATAAATCACATTTATGTGATTCTAAGATAGAATTTTTTTCATAGTTTCGCACCTGAAATCAAGATGTGCCTTGCAAGTGGTTCAATGTGTTAGTGCTTCTTTTTCTCCCCAAAAGTTATGAATTTGATGATGTTACAATCAAGGGTGACTTGGAATCAAAGAAATGTGGTTTAATGGTTCCTCTGATGGTGCTAGTAAAGGGACCCACAAATGTTTTCCATTTACTCCTAATCATATTTAAAATAAAATTACCACCAATTAAGTATTTACTATACATCCAGATATTATATTGAGTGATTTTTTATCATCTTATTTAATTATCATCAAAATAATACTACAGAGTAGGTATTTACATTAGTCCTTATTTTCTGAAGAGTGAAACTGACATTCAGAGAGGTTAATTAACAAGCCCCAAATCACACAGCTCTTAAATGACAAAGCTAGGATTCAAATGCCTGTCCACCCAAGCCCTGAGAGGATGTTTTTAATCACAATAGGACACTAGTTCCTGACCTAGCGACAGAGTTTGAGGCCTTCCACACTCATGGCAGGACACGGGGGCCATAGCGGTTACGTTTCTAACAAGCCATCCATTAGCATGAGCAGCACGGGGTACAAAGTGCTTTATAGCACAGGGGGAGTGTGAACCCTCCACTGCAGCACAGCTGGTCTCTAATCCTTGATGACAGGGCTGCTGCCAGCACCAGCATTGCCCGCAAACTTCATGGCAGAGGTGGTCAAACTGTCACTCCACAAAACACCATCAGCACCAGATAATATGGTATTAGTGTCCTGCAAGGACCCTGCATCTACGGCTTCAGTCTTCCCAAGTCCGATCGTCCCAATTGGCTATGCCAACTCTAAACTGACAAATGATATGTATTTGGTATTTATCTAAAGCAGAGATCACATATTAACACGCTTGCAGCAATACAAATGGGTCAAGTACAAGAACAATATAAAATAATAGAGAATAAGGGTTTCCCTGGTGGCGCAGCGGTTGAGAGTCCGCCTGCCAATGCAGGGGACACAGGTTCATGCCCCGGTCTGCGAAGATCCCACGTGCCGCGGAGTGGCTGGGCCCGTGAGACATGGCCGCTGAGCCTGCGCGTCCGGAGCCTGTGCTCCACAACGGGAGAGGCCACAACAGTGAGAGGCCCGCGTACCGCAAGAAACAAAAACAAAAACAAACAAACAAACAAAATAAATAAAATAATAGAGAATAAGAAAAAACAATAGAGTGTAAGAAAAACAATAAAGTGACTGCCAAGATGAGTGACAAATGAACTAATTCTGAGAGCCAAGAGACAAAATAAGTGTCCTACCCAGGACTGGGTGGAACTGGGGAGCCCAGCCTCTAAGGAGTTAGCTGTCACTCAGCCCTGACTAAATATTGTCCATGGAAATGCAGGTCCACTGTCACCAGAATTTCCTATTTTTCAAGCAAAAGAAAAAAATCTAGACTCTCATATGAAATCTCCTGATTTATAAATGAAATTCAATTATTTTTAAAACTATCTTTAGGCCAAATAAAATAAGACTAAGTAATATCTATATATTTCTGGTTTGCACACATGACAACAGTCCCAGGCAACTTCTCATCCGGCAGCAACATTTTATTAACTCTGAATGTTGACCCATTTGTTTAGAAAGGCTCTACTTTAGGCACTCTCCACTTCTATTATTCCTTCATTCTTTGCTGGTGGCCCATTCCTTCTGTGGCACAGCACAATCTAGAAAGGAAAGAGATTTTGAATTCTGGAGTTCCTCATTTTTCCTTTCACAAAACTGAGGTCAAGAGCAACTTGCCCAGAAGAGCCTCCTGATGCCCAATCTACTACCCTCACGTGAGAACAAGCCAAGGATGTCGCCATAAGCCTCGAGCAGTCGCTCAGTTGTATCCTAAGAAAAAATCAATGAGTTTACTTTCTTTTCTCCAAATCACCAAGAAGGCATGTGGAGGACATGGAAATTAGTGGGAACTTCCCTGAGGTGAAAGTGTAGCATCGCCTTTGGCCCGTAGATAGGAAGGAGAACGTGGGAGGGGGTGGGGATAGGTTTCCAGCCCCTGATGGATATGATACTTATGGCATGGTTTCTCCAATTGGTTGATGTGTTCAACATTTCCACCTGAACCAATATGGGTATTAAGTAGATTCTAAACCTAAATGTAAATCACTATTTATCCATGTGTTGAATTAATTACGCGATTGCTCCCTTCCATCAGCAGTGATGCTTGATCTTCCAAGGTATGGCTTGCTTTCAAGTTTACTACCAACATCCACTCTATTTAGGAACTTGTTTTGTTGACATCTGGGCGAGTCACTATCAACAGCAGATGATCCGCCTAATTACACCTGCGTTGGCTTCTCAACTCTCTCAATTTATCCCATTGTATGGGTACACCATTTGAAGCGTAAACACTTCATCAGCTCCTAGCCAAAATGTAGAGTAAAAGAGAATAAATCATTCATCATTTTAAGAGAATCTGGAAGCAGGTTCTGGATTCAGACCTACAGTCAAACCTCTCTTTATCCATGTATGAGCTCGGGCAAGTTATTTAACACCCCTTGTGCAAGGGTACTTACCTAAGAGGGAGGTTAAGAGGATAAAACAATCTAATAGTCAAAGAAATATCAGTGTTATAGAGGAGTATTAAATCACATGCAAAAGTGTCAATTATTGAGGGCACCCTTATGCAGCCAGTCAGCATGTGAAATATTTTACACATGCTATATCATTTAATCCTCCCAACAACCCTACAAATTAGGGATTACTGATTCTCATCTTAAGGAAAAAAGTTGAGGCTTGGAGAAATTTCCATTTTAATCATGGGAAAACAAAGCTTAGCAAAGTCAAGTGATCCGCCTGAGATTATACAGCTCACAAGTAAGAGGGTTGACATTTGAACCCAGACAGCCTGACTGTGGAGCCCATGCATCTCCATCAGGCGGGTGCATACAATGATGCCCAGGGGTGTAGCCAGTTTTAAGCGAGGGGGACCAAGCGAAGGATCAGGCCACTGAGCTGGAGGGTGATGTACCCTGGAAGGCTAGCCAGGGAGGGGGAACTCTGGGGCTGAGGCTGAGATGCTGCAGGGCAGTGGGCAGTCCAGTGTGATAGGGACAGGACTGCACCAACCATGGCTGATAATAAGGAAATCCAAAGGCTGACCATGGGTGTTCCTAGTGGCATCACTATGCTGCCTCCTCCCTGATATTGGACAGCCAAAGGTTTGGATGTCCCTGAGAGGCAGATAGTTTGGAAGGTGTCCCAGGAGGCAATGCATTTGTCTTGCTCCCCAAGCACACTACATTTTTCCTTTTGCCTTACAGACTAGCCTCCTCAGTCAGGGCATGGGCTCTGCACTGTTTCTTCCACATCCAGACTGAAAACCAATCCCTGACACGGGGGATATGAAGTCCCTCAAGTACTTGCAAACATGTTCAATACTGGCACGCTTCTTCCGTGAGGGGAGATTCCCCCATTGAAGGGTAAATTAAGAGTAATTGGTAACAATTATTTTTAAAGGTCTCCCCTTTCATAGGAAGGAAAACTGTGCCAGATCCTGCTAACATAGGAAGTAGTCCCAGATCCTGCTCTTTCTGCAAAAAAAGAAAAAGAAGACTAAGTATAAAATTGGGCTTCAAAACCCCTGATTTACCTCTTTTAACACTTGAGTTAAGCAGGAGGCTGCAGGAGACCATGTTATTACTAAATTATGCTTTTCTTTTCCTTTGATGTGCCTGATGTGGTTTGCTTGCACATATTGGGTTATTTAGTAAATGAACCCTGGGTCCTAGTTATTTATTTATTTACCAATTTCCCTGGCATTATCAAAAGCAAGGAGCAGCTGTGATTTTCCCAGTTCAAGCATGCAGCTGAACGTTTAAAAGGTCGGCCTTGCCCAGGCTCCTGCACGCTGTAGAATTACATTCACTAATACAGGAGAAAGGGCGTCAGAGCAAAACCTGGGCATCCAGCTGTGGGAGGGTATGTTCTCTAAAACCTTTGGGCTTGTAATAGATGACTTACTGATAAGCAACTGGAAAATCCAGCTGATTCTGGCCTTTTGGAAACTTGGAACCCGTAAGTGTCTCCTCAGTTAAGTCAGAGGGAAGAACAAAAAAGGATTCCCACCTTCTGCTCCCCCCACCACAGGGTCTGTGCCTTCTGATTCAGATGATACTATCTGAAATGAGCTTCTTTGAACTGGCCCAGGACTGATATCCAGGAGAGAGGCACTAATATGAGCATGCTGAATATTAAAACATAGACGTACTCATCCCAGTAGATATTTAACCCCTTCTCTGAGCCCCACAAGTACCTGTAGGTTGCCCCACCCTTTCCGCCAGAACCACATGCAACCCTCCACAAGGCAGCAACTAGAGTGCACCACGGCCCTGGCACCACAGCATGCTTTCAGCACCCTGCTCAGTGACAAGGCTCATTTCTGGTTGGTTGCTGTCTGTGCCAGTCAGATTTGTTAAATATTTTTATCATCACTTTATTGATCTCATTTTTTTACTCCTTACAGAATTCCAAGGCAAATGTAGCTTTTCCCAGATTTCCCTCTATAGCAAAGAGAATTATAGAAATATTCCTGTGTGTTCAAGTTTTCCATGTTGTATTAGTTATCTAAGGCTCTGTAACAAAAGGCCCCAAAATGTAATGGTTTAGCTCCATGCTGCAAGGAGCCCTCAGCCACACCGAGGTCTAGGCCACTGTGCAGCTGGGCTGCATCCAAAGGGCCGCCACCATGCAAGCCATGCGCCCAGAGATGCCCTTGCTTCCCTCGGACGCACCCGCAGCTCACAGTGACTGCAGGAACCACCATCGCCATTGCCTGTTTGTCACTTTCAAAGAATTACAGTACCATATAGTACTTTAATTCCTCTCTCTTGGAATTGGAGAAACCGCATATCAACCCATCATCACAGTAGGTAGACCTTCAAGATGGCAGAGAACTAAGACATGGAGATCACCTTCCTCCCCACAAATACATCAAAAATACATCTACATGTGGAACAACTCCTACAGAACACCTACTGAACACTGACAGGAGACCTCAGACTTCCCAAAAGCCAAGAAAATCCCCACATACCTGGGTGGGGCAAAAGAAAAAAGAAAAAACAGAGACAAAAGAATAGGGACAGGACCTGCATTTCTGGGAGGGAGCTGTGAAGGAGAAAAGGTTTCCACACACTAAGAAGCCCCTTCACTGGAGGAGACGGGGTGTGGGCGAGGAGAAGCTTCAGAGCCATGGAGGAGAGCACAGCAACAGGGGTGCAGAGGGCAAAGCAGAGAGATTCCCGCAACAGAGCTTCGGTGCCGACCATCACTCACCAGCCCAAGAGGCTTGTCTGCTCACTGGCCAGGGCAGGGTGGTGCTGGGAGCTGAGGCTCAGGCTTCGGAGGTCAGATCCCAGGGAGAGTACTGGGGTTGTCTGTGTGAACACAGCCTGAAGGGAGCTAGTGCACCACAGCTAGCCGGGAGGGAGTCTGGGAAAAACTCTGGACCTGCCTAAGAGGCAAGAGACCATTGTTTCAGGGTGCATGAGGAGAGGGGATTCTTTCCCTGTCTATCCACAGAAGTAAGAGCACTGCCTAAATGAGCTCCAGAGACAAGCATGAGCTGAGGTTATCAGTTCAGACCACAGAGACGGGCATGAAACACTAACACTGCTGCTGCAGCCACAAAGAATCCTGTGTGCAAGCACAGGTCACTATCTCCACCGTCCTGGGAGCCCATGCAAACTGCCACTGAAAGGGTCCTGTGATCCAGGGACAACTTCCCCGGGACAACACATAGCATGCCTCAGGCTGTTGCAACATCACGCCGGCCTCTGCCACTGCAGGGTTGTGCCGCATTCCAATTATAACTACCATACCCTGCCCTCACCCTGGCATGAGTGAGCCAGAGCCCCCTTATCAGCTGCTGCTTTAAACCCGTCCTGTCTGGGTGGGAACAGAAGCCTGAGGGAAACCTAAACTCAGAGCGGGTGTCAAAACCAAAGCTGAACCCCAGGAGCTGTACGAACAAAGAAGAGAAAAGGAAATTTCTCTGTGCAGCCTCAGGAGCAGTGAATTAAATCTGCACAATCAACTTGAGGTACCCTTAATCTGTGGAATACATGAATAGGCAACAAATTAACTCAAAATTGAGGCAGTGGACTTTGGGAGCAACTGTAGACTTAGGCTTTGCTGTCTGTGACTGACTTGTTTCTGATCTTTATGCTTATCTTAGTATAGATTTTAGTGCTTGCCATCATCGGTGGATTTGTTTATTGGTTTGGTTGCTCTCTTTTTTTATCACTTTTTTAATTTTAATAATATATTTTTATTTTTTTACTCTAATTATTTTTTCTTTATTTATATTTTTTCTTTCTTTTTTCTCCCTTTTCTTCTGAGCCATATGGCTGACTGTGTCTTGGTGCTCCAGCCTGGTGTCAGGCCTGAGCATCTGAGGTGGGAGAGCCGAGTTCAGGATATTGGGCCACCAGAGACCTCCCAGCCCCATGTAATGTCAGTCAGCAAGAGCTCTCCCAGAGATCTCCTTCTCAACAGTAAGAGTCAGCTCCAAACAAGCTCCAGTACTGGAGGTCCCATAACAAACAACTAGCAAGACAGGAACACAACCCCACCCATTAGCAGAAAGGCTGCCTAAAATCATAATAAGGTCACAGACATGCCAAAACACACCGTCGGATGCAGCCCTTCCCAGCAGAAAGACTAGATCCTGCCCCACCCACCAGAACACAGTCACCACTCCCCTCCACGAGGAAGCCTACACAAGTCACTGAACCAACTTAACCCACTGGGGGCTGACACTAAAAACTATGAGAACTATGAACCTGAAGCTTGTGAAAAGGAGACCCCCAACACAGTAAGTTAAGAAAAATGGGAAGACAGAGAAATATGCGGCAGATAAAGGAGCAAGGTAAAAACCCAGCATACCAAACAAATGAAGAGGAAATAGGCAGTCTACCTGAAACAGAATTCAGAGTAATGATAGCAAAGATGATCCAAAATCCTGGAAATAGAATAGAGAAAATACAAGAAACATTTAAGAAGGACATAGAAGAACAAAAGAGCAAACAAACAATGATGAACAACACAATAAGTGAAATTAAAAATTCTCTAGAAAAAAATCAAGAGCAGAATAACTGAGGTTGAAGAATGGATAAGTGACCTGGAACATAAAATAGTGGAAATAAATACCACAGAGCAGAATAAAGAAAAAAGAATGAAAGAATTGAAGACATTCTCAGAAACCTCTGGGACAATGTTAAATGCACCAACATATGAATTATAGGGGTCCTAGAAGAAGAAGAGAAAAAGAAAGGGACTGAGAAAATATTTGAGGAGACTATAGTTGTAAACTTCCCTAACATGGGAAAGGAAATAGTCAATCAAGTCCAGGAAGTGCAGAGAGTCCCAAACAGGATAAATCCAAACAGAAAAACACCAAGACACATATTAATCAAACTATCAAAAATTAAATACAAAAAAAATATTAAAAGTGTCAAGGGAAAAGCAACAAATAATATACTAGGGAATCCCCATAAGGTTAACAGCTGATCTTTCAGCAGAAACTCTGCAAGCCAGAAGGGAGTGGCAAGACATATTTAAAGTGATGAAACGGAAAAACCTACAACCAAGATTACTCTACCCAGCGGTGATCTCATTCAGATTTGACAGAGAAATTAAAACCTTTACAAACAAGTAAAAGTAAAAAGAATCCAGCACCACCAAACCACATTTACAACAATGCTAAAGGAACTTCTCTAGGCAGGAAACACAAGAGAAGGAAAAGACTTATAATAACAAACCCAAAACAATTAAGAAAATGGTAAAAAGAACATACATGTTGATAATTACCTTAAATGTAAATGGATTAAATACTCCAACCAAAAGACATACACTGGTTGAATGGATACTAAAACAAGACCTGTATATACGCTGTATACAAGAGACCCACTTCAGACCTAGGGACACATACAGACTGAAAGTGAGGGGAGGGATGGAAAAAGATATTCCATGCAAATGGAAATCAAAAGACAGCTGGAGTAGCAATTCTCATATCAGACAAAATAGACGTTAAAACAAAGACTATACAAGAGACAAAGCAGGACACTACATAATGATCAAGGGATCAATCCAAGAAGAAGATATATTAATTTAAAATATTTATGCACCCAACATAGGAGCACCTCAATACATATGGCAAATGCTAAGAGCCATAAAAGGGGAAATCAACAGTACCACAATAATACTAGGGGACTTTAAAACCCCACTTCCACCAATGGACAGGTCATCCAAAATGAAAATAAATAAGGAAACACAAGCTTTAAATGACACATTGAACAAGATGGACTTAATTGATATTTATAGGACATTCCATCCAAAAATAACAGAATACAATTTCTTCTCAAATGCTCCTGGAACATTCTCCAGAATAAACCATATCTTGGGTCACAAATCAAGCCTTGGTAAATTTAAGAAAATTGAAATCATATCAAGTATCTTTTCTGAACACAACGCTATGAGACTAGATATCAATTATAGGAAAAACACTGTAAAAAATACAAACACATGGAGGCTAAACAATACACTACTAAATAGCCAAAAGATCACTGAAGAAGTCAAAGAGGAAATTAAAAAAAAAAAAACCTAGGGCTTCCCTGGTGGCGCAGTGGTTGAGAGTCTGCCTGCCGATGCAGGAGACATGGGTTCGTGCCCTGGTCCAGGAAGATCCCACATGCCGCAGAGCGGCTGGGCCCATGAGCCATGGCCTCTAAGCTGGCATGTCTGGAGCCTGTGCTCCACAACGGGAGAGGCCACAACAGTGAGAGGCCTGCATACCACAAAATAAAAAACAAAAAAAAAAAAACCTAGAAACAAACGACAATGAAAACATGACAACACAAAACCTATGGGATGCAGCAAAAGCAGTTCTAAGAGGGAAGTTTATAGCAATACAATACTACCTCAAGAAACAACAAACATCTCAAATAAACAACCTAACCTTACACCTAAAACAATTAGAGAAAGAGGAACAAAAAATGCCCAAAGTTAGCAGAGGGAAAGAATTCATAAAGATCTGATCAGAAATAAATGAAAAAGAAACGAAGGACAATAGCAAACATCAATAAAACTGAAAGCTGGTTCTTCGAGAAGATAAACAAAATTGATAAACCACTAGCGAGACCCATCAAGGAAAAAAAGGAGAAGACTCAAATCAACAGAATTAAAAATGAAAAAGGAGAAGTGACAACTGACACTGTAGAAATACAAAGAATCATGAGGGAGTACTACAAGCAACTATATGCCAATAAAATGGACAACCTGAAGTCATCAAGGGGACTTCCGGGAAGATGGCAGAAGAGTAAGACGCGGAGATCACCTTCCTCTCCACAGATACACCAGAAATACATCTACGCGTGGAACAACTCCTACAGAACACCTACTGAACGCTGGCAGAAGACCTCAGACCTCCCAAAAGGCAAGGAACCCCCCACGTACCTGGTTCGGGCAAAAGAAAAAACTAAACAGAGACAAAAGGATAGGGACGGGTCCTGCATCAGCGGGAGAGAGCTGTGAAGGAGGAAAAGTGTCCACACACTAGGAAGCCCCTTCGCGGGTGGAGACTTCGGGAGGCGGAGTGGGGGAGCTTGGGAGCCGCGGAGGAGAGCACAGCAACAGGGGTGCGGAGGGCAAAGCGGACGGACTCCAGCGCAGAGGATCGGGCCGACCGGCACTCACCAGCCGAGAGGCTTGTCTGCTCGCCCGCCGGGGCGGGCGGGACTGGGAGCTGAGGCTCCGGCTTTTGTCGGAGCGCCGGGAGAGGACTGAGGTTGGCGGCGTGAACACAGCCTGCAGGGCGTTGGTGCGCCGCGGCTGGCCGGGAGAAAGTCCGGGGAGGGGTCTGGACCTGCCGAAGAGGCAAGAGACTTTTACATCCCTCTTTGTTTCCTGGTGCACGAGGAGAGGGGATTAAGAACACTGCTTGAGAGAGCTCCAGGGACGGGCGCGAGCCGCGGCTAAGAGTGCGGAGCCCAGAGACGGACATGGGACGCTAAGGCCGCTGCTGCCGCCGCCAGGAGGCCTGTGTGCGAACACGGGTCACTAGCCACACGCCCTTCCGGGGAGCCTGTGCAGCCCGCCGCTGCCAGGGTCCCGGGATCCAGGGGCGGCTCCCCGGGAGAGCGCACGGTGCGCCTCAGACTGCAGCGTCACGCCGGCCTCTGCCGCTGCAGGCCCGCCCCCGCACTCCGTGACCCTCCCTACCCCCCGGCCTGGGTGAGCCAGAGCCTCCGAATCAGCGGCTCCTTTAACCTCGTCCTGTCTGAGCAAAGAACAGACGCCCTCCGGCGACCTACACGCACAGGCGGGGCCAAATCCAAAGCTGAGCCCCTGGGATCTGTCAGAACAAAGAAGAGAAAGGGAAATCTCTCCCAGCAGCCTCAGAAGCAGCGGATTAAAGCTCCACAATCAACTTGATATACCCTGCATCTGTGGAATACCTGAATAGACAACGAATCATCCCAAATTAAGGAGCCCTGTGGATGAAAGGCTCTTGGTGCTGCAGCCAGGACTCAGTGCTGTGCCTCTGAGGTGGGAGAGCCAACTTCAGGACACTGGTCCACAAGAGGCCTCCCAGCTGCACATAATATCAAACAGCAAAAATCTCCGAGAGATCTCCATCTCAACGCCAGCACCCAGCTTCACTCAACGACCAGCAAGCTACAGTGCTGGACATCCTATGCCAAACAACTAGCAAGACAGGAACACAACCCCACCCATTAGCAGAGAGGCTGCCCAAAATCATAGTAAGTCTACAGACACCCCAAAACACACCACCAGACGTGGACCTGCCCACCAGAAAGACAAGATCCAGCCTCATACACCAGAACACAGGCACTAGTACCCTCCACCAGGAAGCCTACACAACCCACTGAACCAACATTAGCCACTGGGGACAGACACAAAAAACAACAGGAACTACGAACCTTCAGCCTGCAAAAAAGGAGACCCCAAACACAGTAAGATAAGCAAAATGAAAAGACAGAAAAACACACAGCAGATGAAGGAGCAAGATAAAAACCCACCAGACCTAACAAATGAAGAGGAAATAGGCAGTCTACCTGAAAAAGAATTCAGAATAATGATAGTAAGGTTGATCCGAAATCTTGGAGATAGAATGGACAATAGAATGGACAAATTGCAAGAATCAGTTAACAAGGACCTAGAAGAACTAAAGATGAAGCAAGCAACGATGAACAACACAATAAATGAAATTAAAAGTACTCTAGATGGGATCAATAGCAGAATAACTGAGGCAGAAGAACGGATAAGTGACCTGGAAGATAAAATAGTGGAAATAACTACTGCAGAGCAGAATAAAGAAAAAAGAATGAAAAGAACTGAGGACAGTCTCAGAGACCTCTGGGACAACATTAAACGCACCAACATTCGAATTATAGGGGTTCCAGAAGAAGAAGAGAAAAAGAAAGGGACTGAGAAAATATTTGAAGAGATTATAGTTGAAAACTTCCCTAATATGGGAAAAGAAATCGTTAATCAAGTCCAGGAAGCACAGAGAGTCCCATACAGGATAAATCCAAGGAGAAATACGCCAAGACACATATTAATCAAATTGTCAAAAATTAAATACAAAGAAAACATATTAAAAGCAGCAAGGGAAAAACAACAAATAACACACAAGGGAATCCCCATAAGGTTAACAGCTGATCTTTCAGCAGAAACTCTGCAAGCCAGAAGGGAGTGGCAGGACATATTGAAAGTGTTGAAGGAGAAAAACCTGCAACCAAGATTACTCTACCCAGCAAGGATCTCATTCAGATTTGATGGAGAAATTAAAACCTTTACAGACAAGCAAAAGCTGAGAGAGTTCAGCACCACCAAACCAGCTCTACAACAACTGCTAAAGGAACTTCTCTAGGCAAGAAACACAAAAGAAGGAAAGGACCTACAATAACGAACCCAAAACAATTAAGAAAATGGGAATAGGAACACACATATCGATAATTACCTTAAATGTAAATGGACTAAATGCTCCAACCAAAAGACACAGATTGGCTGAATGGATACAAAAACAAGACCCATATATTTGCTGTCTACAAGAGACCCACTTCAGACCTAGAGACACATACAGACTGAAAGTAAGGGGATGGAAAAAGGTATTTCATGCAAATGGAAACCAAAAGAAAGCTGGAGTAGCAATTCTCATATCAGACAAAATAGACTTTAAAACAAAGACTATTAGAAGAGACAAAGAAGGACACTACATAATGATCAAGGGATCGATCCAAGAGGAAGATATAACAATTGTAAATATTTATGCACCCAACATAGGTGCACCTCAATACATAAGGCAAATACTGACAACCATAAAAGGGGAAATCGACAGTAACACATTCATAGTAGGGGACTTTAACACCCCACTTTCACCAATGGACAGATCATCCAAAATGAAAATAAATAAGGAAATACAAGCTTTAAATGATACATTAAACGAGATGGAGTTAATTGATATTTATAGGACATTCCATCCAAAAACAACAGAATACACATTTTTCTCAAGTGCTCATGGAACATTCTCCAGGATAGATCATATCTTGGGTCACAAATCAAGCCTTGGTAAATTTAAGAAAATTGAAATTGTATCAAGTATCTTTTCTGACCACAACGCCATGAGACTACATATCAATTACAGGAAAAGATCTGTAAAAAATACAAACACATGGAGGCTAAACAATACACTACTTAATAATGAAGTGATCACTGAAGAAATCAAAGAGGAAATCAAAAAATACCTAGAAACAAATGACAATGGAGACACAACGACCCAAAACCTGTGGGATGCAGCAAAAGCAGTTCTAAGGGGGAAGTTTATAGCAATACAAGCCCACCTTAAGAAGCAGGAAACATCTCGAATAAACAACCTAACCTTGCACCTCAAGCAATTAGAGAAAGAAGAACAAGAAAACCCCAAAGCTAGCAGAAGGAAAGAAATCATAAAAATCAGATCAGAAATAAATGAAAAAGAAATGAAGGAAACAATAGCAAAGATCAATAAAACTAAAAGCTGGTTCTTTGAGAAGATAAACAAAATAGATAAACCACTAGCCAGACTCATTAAGAAAAAAAGGGAGAAGACTCAAATCAATAGAATTAGAAATGAAAAAGGAGAGGTAACAACTGACACTGCAGAAATAAAAGAGATCATGAGAGATTACTACAAGCAACTCTATGCCAATAAAATGGACAATCTGGAAGAAATGGACAAATTCTTAGAAATGCACAACCTGCCAAGACTGAATCAGGAAGAAATAGAAAATATGAACAGACCAATCACAAGCACTGAAATTGAAACTGTGATTAAAAATCTTCCAACAAAGAAAAGCCCAGGACCAGATGGCTTCACAGGCGAATTCTATCAAACATTTAGAGAAGAGCTAACACCTATCCTTCTCAAACTCTTCCAAAATATAGCAGAGGGAGGAACACTCCCAAACTCCTTCTACGAGGCCACCATCACCTTGATACCAAAACCAGACAAGGATGTCACAAAGAAAGAAAACTACAGGCCAATATCACTGATGAACATAGATGCAAAAATCCTCAACAAAATACTAGCAAACAGAATCCAACAGCACATTAAAAGGATCATACACCATGATCAAGTGGGGTTTATTCCAGGAATGCAAGGATTCTTCAATATACGCAAATCTATCAATGTGATAAACCATATTAACAAACTGAAGGAGAAAAACCATATGATCATCTCAATAGATGCAGAGAAAGCTTTTGACAAAATTCAACACCCATTTATGATAAAAACCCTGCAGAAAGTAGGCATAGAGGGAACTTTCCTCAACATAATAAAGGCCATATATGACAAGCCCACAGCAAACATCATCCTCAATGGTGAAAAACTGAAAGCATTTCCACTAAGATCAGGAACAAGACAAGGTTGCCCACTCTCACCACTCTTATTCAACATAGTTTTGGAAGTTTTAGCCACAGCAATCAGAGAAGAAAAGGAAATAAAAGGAATCCAAATCGGAAAAGAAGAAGTAAAGCTGTCACTGTTTGCAGATGACATGATCCTATACATAGAGAACCCTAAAGATGCTACCAGAAAACTACTAGAGCTAATCAATGAATTTGGTAAAGTGGCAGATTACAAAATTAATGCACAGAAATCTCTGGCATTCCTATATACTAATGATGAAAAATCTGAAAGTGAAATCAAGAAAACACTCCCATTTACCATTGCAACAAAAAGAATAAAATATCTAGGAATAAACCTACCTAAGGAGACAAAAGACCTGTATGCAGAAAATTATAAGACACTGATGAAAGAAATTAAAGATGATACAAATAGATGGAGACATATACCATGTTCTTGGATTGGAAGAATCAACATTGTGAAAATGACTCTACTACCGAAAGCAATCTATAGATTCAATGCAATCCCTATCAAACTACCACTGGCATTTTTCACAGAACTAGAACAAAAAATTTTGCAATTTGTATGGAAACACAAAAGACCCCGAATAGCCAAAGCAATCTTGAGAACGAAAGAAGGAACTGGAGGAATCAGGCTCCCAGACTTCAGACTATACTACAAAGCTACAGTTATCAAAACGGTATGGTACTGGCACAAAAACAGAAAGATAGATCAATGGAACAGGATAGAAAGCCCAGAGATAAACCCACGCACATATGGTCACCTTATCTTTGACAAAGGAGGCAGAAATGTACCGTGGAGAAAGGACAGCCTATTCAATAAGTGGTGCTGGGAAAACTGGACAGCTACATGTAAAAGTATGAAGTTAGATCACTCCCTAACACCATACACAAAAATAAGCTCAAAATGGATTAAAGACCTAAATGTAAGGCCAGAAACTATCAAACTCTTAGAGGAAAACATAGGCAGAACACTCTATGACATAAATCACAGCAAGATTCTTTCTGACCCACCTCCTAGAGTAATGGAAATAAAAACAAGAGTAAACAAATGGGACCTAATGAAACTTAAAAGCTTTTGCGCAGCAAAGGAAACCATAAAGAAGACCAAAAGACAACCCTCAGAATGGGAGAAAATATTTGCAAATGAAGCAACTGACAAAGGATTGATCTCCAAAATTTATAAGCAGCTCATGCAGCTTAATAACAAAAAAACAAACAACCCAATCCAAAAATGGGCAGAAGACCTAAATAGACATTTCTCCAAAGAAGATATACAGAGTGCCAACAAACACATGAAAGTATGCTCAACATCACTAATCATGAGAGAAATGCAAATCAAAACTACAATGAGATATCATCTCACACCAGTCAGAATGGCTATCATCAAAAAATCTAGAAACAATAAATGCTGGAGAGGGTGTGGAGAAAAGGGAACCCTCTTACACTGTTGGTGGGAATGTAAATTGATACAGCCACTGTGGAGAACAGTATGGAGGTTCCTTAAAAAGCTACAAATAGAACTACCATATGACCCAGCAATCCCACTACTGGGCATATACCCTGAGAAAACCATAATTCAAAAAGAGTCATGTACCAAAATGTTCATTGCAGCTCTATTTACAATAGCCCAGAGATGGAAACAACCTAAGTGTCCATCATCGGATGAATGGATAAAGAAGATGTGGCACATATATACAATGGAATATTACTCAGCCATAAAAAGAGACGAAATTGAGCTATTTGTAATGAGGTGGATAGACCTAGAGTCTGTCATACAGAGTGAAGTAAGTCAGAAAGAGAGAGACAAATACCGTATGCTAACACATATATATGGAATTTAAAAAAAAAATGTCATGAAAAACCTAGGGGTGAAACAGGAATAAAGACACAGACTTAGTAGAGAATGGACTTGAGGCTATGGGGAGGGGAAGTGTAAACGGTGACAAAGCGATAGAGAGGCATGGACATATATACACTACCAAACGTAAGGTAGATAGCTAGTGGGAAGCAGCCGCATAGCGCAGGGAGATCAGCTCGGTGCTTTGTGACCGCCTGGAGGGGTGGGATAGGGAGGGTGGGAGGGAGGGAGATGCAAGCGGGAAGAGATATGGGAATATATGTATATATATAACTGATTCATTTTGTTGTGAAGCTGAAACTAACATACCATTGTAAAGCAATTATACTCCAATAAAGATGTTAAAAAAAAAAAAAAAAAAAATGGACAACCTGGAAGAAATGGACACATTCATAGAAATGCACTACCTTCCAAGACTGAACCAAGAAGAAATAGAAACTATAAACAAACCAATCACAAACAATGAAATTGAAACTGTGATTAAAAATATTCCAACAAGCAAAAGCCTAGGACCAGATGGCTTCACAGGAGAATTCTATCAAACATCTACAGAAAAGCTACCACCTATCCTTCTCAAACTTCCAAAATATAGCAGAGGGAGGAGAACTCCCAAACTCATTCTATTAGGCCACCATCACCCTATACCAAAACCAGACAAAGATGTCACAAAGAAAGAAAACTACAGGCCAATATCACTGACGAACATACATGCAAAAATCCTCAACAAACTACTAGCCAAGAGAATCCAACAGCACATTAAAAGGATCATACACCATGATCAATTGAGGTTTATCCCAGGAATGCAAGGATTCTTCAATATATACAAATCAGTCAGTGTGATACACCATATTAACAAGTTAAAGGAAAAAAACCATATGATCATCTCAATACATGCAGAAAAAGCTTTTGACAAAATTCAACACCCATTTTTCATAAAATCCCTCGAGAAAGTAGGTGTAGAAGGAACTTACCTCAACATAATAAAGGCCATATATGAGAAACCCACAGCCAATATCATTCTCAGTGGTGAAAACTGGAACCATTTCCTCTACGATCAGGAACAAGACAAGGTTGCCCATTCTCACCACTCTTATTCAACATACTTTTGGAAGTTATAGCCACAGAAATCAGAGAAGAAAAAGAAATAAAAGGAATCCAAGTGGGAAAAGAAAGGATAAAACTGTCACTGTTTGCAGATGACATGATACTATACATAGAGGATCCTAAAGATGCTACCAGGAAACTACTAGAGCTAATCAATGAATTGGATAATGCTGTAGGATACAAAATTAATGCACCGAAATCTCTTGCATGACTATACACTAATGATGAAAAATCTGAAAGAGAAATTAAGGAAACGCTCCCATTTACGATTGAAACAAAAAGAATAAAATACCTAGGAATAAACCTACCTAAGGAGACAAAAGACTTGTATGCAGAAAACTATAAGGCACTGATGAAAGAAATTAAAGACGACATAAACAGATGGAGAGGTGTACCATGTTCTTGGACTAGAAGAATCAATATTGTGGAAATGACTATACTTCCAAAGCAATCTACAGATTCAGTGCAATCCCTATCAAATTACCAATGGCATTTTTCACAGAACTAGAGCAAAAAAATTCATAATTTGTATGGAAACACAAAAGACCCCAAATAGCCAAAGGAATCTTGAGAAAGAAAAACAGGGCTGGAGGAATCAGGCTCCCTGACTTCAGACTATACTACAAAGCTACAATAATCAAGACAGTATGGTACTCGCACAAAAACAGAAATATAGATCAATGGAACAGGATGGAAAGCCCAGAGATAAACCCATGCACATATGATCACCTTATCTTTGATAAAGGAGGCAAGAATATACAGTGGAGGAAAGACAGTCCCTTCAATACGTGGTGCTGGGAACACTGGACAACTACATGTGAAAGAATGAAATTAGAACACTCCCTAATAACACAAACAAAAATAAATTCAGAATGGATTAAAGACCTAAATGTAAGGCCAGACACTGTAAAACTCTTAGAGGAAAACACAGGCAGAACACTCTATGACATAAATCACTTCAAGATCCTTTTTGACCCACCTCCTAGAGAAATGAAAATAAAAATAAACAAATGGGACCTAATGAGACATAAAAGCTTTTGCACAGCAAAGGAAACCACACACAAGATGAAAAGACTACCCTCAGAATGGGAGAAAATATTTGCAGACGAAGCAACTGACAAAGGATTAATCTCCAAATATACAAACAGCTCAAGCAGCTCAATGTCAAAAAAACAAACAAACCAATCCAAAAATGGGCAGAAGACCTAAATAGACAGACATTTCTCCAAAGAAGATATACAGATTGCCAACAAACACATGAAAGGATGCTCAACATCACTGATCATTAGAGAAATGCAAATCAAAACTACAATGAGGTATCACCTCACACCGGTCCGAATGGCCATCATCAAAAAATCTTGAAACAATAAATTCTGGAGAGGGTGTGGAGACAAGGGAACCCTCTTGCTCTGTTGATGGGAATATAAATTGATAGAGCCACTATGGAGAACAGTATGGAGGTTCCTTAAAAAACTAAAAATAGCACTACCATTGACCCAGCAATCCCACTACTGGGCATATACACTGAGAAAACCATAATTCAAACACAGACATGTACCCCAATGTTCATTGCAGCACTATTTACAATAGCCAGGACATGGAAGCAACCTAAGTGTCCATAGACAGATGAATGGATAAAGAAGATGTGGCACATGTATACAATGGAATATTACTCAGCCATAAAAAGAAACAAAACTGAGCCATTTGTAGTTAGGTGGATGGACCTCGAGTCTGTCATACAGAGTGAAGTAAGTCAGAAATAGAAAAACAAATACTGTATGCTAAAACACATATATATGGAATCAAAAAAAAAAAAAAAGAAGGTTCTGAAGAACATAGGGGCAGGACAGGAATAAAGACGCAGATGTAGAGAATGGACTTGAGTACATGGGGAGGGGGAAGTGTAAGCTGGGACGAAGTGAGAGAGTAGCATGGACCTATATATACTACCAAATGTAAAATAGATAGCTAGTGGGAAGCAGCTGCACTGCATGAGGAGATCAGCTCGGTGCTTTCTGACCACCTAGAGGGGTGGGATCAGGCAGGTGGGAGGGAGAGGCAAGAGGGAGGGGATATGAGGATATATGTATACATAGAGCTGATTCACTTTGTTATACAGCAGAAAGTAACACAACAATGTAAAGCAATTATACTCCAATAAAGATGTTAAAAAAATAAATTTAACATAATGTAATGGTTTAAAACAACACATCATCTCACAGTTTCCTAGAGTCGGGAATCTAGGGAAGGCTTAGCTGGTTGCTCTAGTGCAGGTTCTTTTCCTTGCTTTGATCAAAGTGCTATCTGGGCTGCAGGCATCTCAAGGCTCGACTGGAGAAGCGTTTGCCTCTGAGCTCACATGGCGGGCAAGATTTAGCTTCTCACAGGATTTTGGTCAGAGGGCCTCAGCTCCTGCCTGGCTGCTGGCCAAAGCCACTCTCAGTTCCTTGCCATGTGGGTCTCTCCATAGGGCAGCTCACAACATGGCAGCTGGCTTCATCAGAGACGGGGGAGAGGGGAGGGAAAGGATGAAGGGAGAGAGGGCGAGGGATCATTTAGTTCAAACCCTCTCCTGTAGGAAACAAATGAGTTTTGTCCATCATACGGGTACCAAATAGTGTCTCCTACAGATTATATCCAACTGCGAATGAATCAGATTCCAGATACAATAGCAAAAAAATGCTTTGTAATCTATCCTGAAAACTATCACTTCTTCATCAGGTTAGGGACATGAGAGTATTTCAGTATTTTTACTTAGAGCAGACAAGGAGCTCCCATCAGAGCTGGTAATGGGGAAACAATGGGCCATTTTTAGGAACACATTTTTTTCTGCTGCAAAGAGCTTTTCATAGAACGTTCCTCTCCCCTGTTATTCCACCCCACCCCCTCTCCTCCCTCACCAGCAGAACCTAAGCACACATTATCCCCACTTCATGCACTCCCTGACATCCTAAGGAGTGAGAAATTGGAAATGAAACACACTATATGCAGATTGGTTTTAATCACCTGGAACGGATGGTGTGGAAAGTGGCAGGTAAGTGCAATTTCGAATTTCCTTTGGATGTTTCTTAAAATGCAGAAACAACAAAGAAATTAAATGGACTATCAAATATCAGTGTCAGTTCTGCCTTTGATCAGCCAGGCTTCACTGTGTCTATACATAACCTTACTACTATCTAAATCTATTTCCTCACTTCTCCGTTAATTAACTAACATTTGATGAGCTAAATGCAAGAAGATATACATAGAAACAAAGCAGTCATGTTTTACTTCTTGGCTGTGGGAGAATGGTAGGGAGCCCAGTAAATGCATGTTAGCCCAGCTCACCTGAGCTCTGCACTATAACAGGTAATTGCAATAAATCATGCTTTGCCCCGTGATCCCAGCCTAGTGAAGATTAATGGCAGTAGACACTAAAGCTGCCAACTTGGAAGATTTCTGTGGTGGTGGAGAGGAGGCTATGCATGAGGAATGTGTGATGAAATGCTATGCTGGGAACATAATAAACGGGCTGGAAGGGAGCCGAGGTCCTCCTCCATAGTGCAGAGACATTAAGACCTGTCTGATTGTGATGACAGACAGGTATATGAGCACACTGGCAGCTATAAAAAAAAAAAAATAGCTAAAAGCTAATGTCAAGATGTGATGTAGTCCTGCCACCTGCCATCAGAAGTCATTATGGCTGGACTCCTGATGGAGAGTCAGGGTGGCACTTGTTCATAGGTAGGGCAGAGGAAAAAATATTGTATCTGACTGCAACATTTGATTTGTGGCCCTGATGGCATGACTGGCCACACTGTCACCCTAGTGATGAAGCAGCAGAGCCAGACACTGGCAACTCCTCACTGTAGAGGATTTGAGGGCTGACTTGCTTTCACTCTCTCCAGTTAGGAGGAAGCGAGTGAAGGGAGGAAAGGATGCTCTGAAGACATTGACTGGATGCTGTCTACTCAAAGGAAAGACCAGGCTGGACACAACTAGAGATGTGGACATCAACCCAGGAACTCTTTCAGAAATAAGAATCTTGGGCTTCCCTGGTGGCGCAGTGGTTGAGAGTCTGCCTGCCGATGCAGGGGACATGGGTTCATGCCCTGGTCGGGAAGATTCCACATGCCGCGGAGCGGCTGGGCCCGTGAGCCATGGCCGCTGAACCTGCGCGTCCGGAGCCTGTGCTCCACAACGGGAGAGGCCACAACAGTGAGAGGCCCGCATACTGCAAAAAAAAAAAAAAAAAGAAAAGAAAAATTACAACAAACTGTTAGCTTTAGCAACAGAAATTTATTGTCTCAGTTCTTGATTTCAAGCTAGAGGTCTGAAATCAAGGTATTGGCAGGGATGGTCCTTCTGAGGGAAGGATCTGTTCCAGGCCTCTCTCCTCAGCTCACAGATGGCCATCTCAATGTGCACATAGCATTCTCCCTATATTTGAATCTATTGTACCTCCAATTTCCCCTTTTCTGAAAGACACCAATCTTATTGGATTACAGCCCACCCTAATAACCTCATTCTAACTCGATTATCTCTACAAAGACCTTTTCTCCAAATAAGGTCATATTCTAATGCACCAGGGATTCGGATTTAAATGCATGAATTTGTGAGGAACACAATACAACACATAGCAGGTCCCTAGAGGAATCCACTGGGCCAGTATATATGGAAATTGAAAGTTCTCATTAGTCAGAGGAAAAATGATGAGGTGTTCCTGCAGTGGAGGGAGGTCAGGTCAGTAGGATCTGGCGGGAGGCAAAGACTGCTGGGTATGTGGGGCAAATGTGGGTATGATGTCCACAGGTATGAGGATACAGGCAGGGCCAGCATGAGAGGGCAAATACCGCTGGCAGAGCTCAAGTGAAAGCAGGCAACAGAATGAGGGACCACTAAATGGAAGACAGACTTTGAGGTCCCAGGCAGCATCAGTGGACAACCCAGGCTGTGAAGTGACACAGAAGGACACAGGAAATCTTTTTTGATAAAGACCAGAACATTGTTATGCCCTTTGGTTTGCCTTGGTTCAGATCTTAGTCAACCCTTTAAAGGATAGAGCTGGTCATACAGGCCCTGACCCTGCATGGGGGCAGCATGTCCTTGTCTACCCAGAATCTACAGGGTTAGTGCCCATGGGATGTTGGGCACTTTACTAGGAGGATCCAATTCTCCATGAACTGGGTAGGAAGTTCCTTCAAAACACTCACAATTCACTTCATGAAGGTATTTTTCCTTTGGGCCTTCCTGAGCAGAAGACAGAAGACTGGTATGTGGATTCTTGACCAGATTTTGACAGTACCATAACAAATTAAGGATGATATCGCCACAGAAACATCTGTTACTGTTACTCTGGAGATAATTTAGAAACTTTAAATTATGGGGGTATGGGGTGGGTAGGGAAGAGAGGAGGAGAGAGAGAACAACTTTGCAATGAAAAGAAAGAAAATATAATTGCTTCATAGGATTATCCCCTTCTATCTCTAACAACTAAATTTGAATAAAACATTAGATTTTCAGTCATTTTGTCTGAAACATTATCTTGATAACTAACCAGAAAAATGGAGGTGTAACATACCTTACCTTCAAACTACATGACTCCTCAACAATTCTGTTCTCCAGGTAAGAAAATACATCAAAGGAATTTTTTTTAAGAAAATGAATGGTCCTGTTTTCATTAACTCATAACTTTCTTACATGTCCTTTAGGATTTAAAAGTTCTTATTGTTGTCTCTTCTCAAAGGTGTCTTTAGGATTTGAAAATGAGATTTGAACTTAAATCATTTCACCTGATAAATATTAAAAAGAAGTATATAATTATGTTTATGGTATATAACATTCTTTTCAATAACTGAAGTTTAACTACAGTATCTAGATTTGAGAACCTGGAACCTTGCTTGTCTATGGTATTCCATGAAAAAGAAATTCTACTCGTTTGAAAGCATCACAGCAGACATTTTTACGATTGCAAATATTATATGGTGAATGGCTAAGCATGTGAGTCAAGCATTTCTCTAAAATTCATACATTTTCTACCCAGAGATATATTCATGGCATACCTGTGGCCTGCAACCAAGTTTTTATTTCTTTGAACAGGAAATTAATAGTGGCCTATTAACTTGAAAAATCAAGACCAAAAGTAAGATCACTTAGCAAAATGGTTCCCCCTCCCCCCAAAAAATTATTAATATAACAAGTTCCCCAAATAAATTCCCATTTATATATTAATTCAAGTTACTGCTATTATCTTTCAATATTATTATTTATTAAGCACCTAATGTGGGCTTAATAAGCTTGATAAGCACATTGATAACCTTAATAAACACTGCCACATAGCATCATCTCAAGTTTTCTTCACAACCACCCTGCAAGGTAGATAGTATTATTCTCAATTTGAAGATATGATTGACGCTCAGAGGCATTATGTACCATGACCAGAGGTTCCTCAGAGATGTGTAACCTGTGCAGTCACGCAGGGTCTTGCACTGAAAAGGACTCCTTGCTTGGTTTAATGATCTAATGCTACTACCTTAAAATTCTTAAGTTTTGAAAAATATCTCATTTTGCACTGGACCCCACAAATTATGTTGCGGGTCTTGACCAATGTCCCACAGGTCTTAGAGGAGTGAATCAGGATTCAAAACCAAGTGAGCATGATGTCAGAGCACTCCACCATTCTGCTTGTGTTTTGCTGGATTGTATCTTCTTACTATCATCCTTTTTCCAAAAATGTCTTAACAATGACAGTGTGATCATATATATGAAATGATATGAGTATAAAGTGATAAGTGTAATGACAAATTGTATTTTCTACAGGTGACCATAACAACATCACCCAACATGGAGAAGCCACTAGAACATGTGTAGATGCTTCAGTCCACAATCCAAGCTAAACTCCCAGTCAATAGCCACCATCACACCGGCCATGTGAGTGAGTCAGACTGGTCAAGCCTTCAGACGGGAGAAAGTCAAGCATCCAGCTGAGACCTGTCACCACAGAACCATTGAATCTTGAACCACTACATTTAGAGATGGTTGATACATAATACTAGATAACCAGAACAAGTATTAAGACATACAAATGATTTTTTCCTGATTTGTTGTTCTTCTTCTTTTTTACTGGATTTTGTTCTACTGACTCAGAGTTGGTCTGTGTGTAACAGGTCAGTTGATTGACCAATAGGAGGAGTTATTTTAACTCTTTCAGTTCATTAAGTTTCTATTTAGATGTCATTATGTTAATACTAGATAAACATGTTCACAGCTAACCTGCCAACTGAAAGAGATAACACCCTTCTAAAGGCCTCTAACAAGACATCTTCTTCAAGTAACACAGGCTGGGAAGAGATGTTCTACCAGTAAACCCAAGTTCTAGTTCTCTAAAATTAACTTACCAACATCACTCATCTAAGAGCTGACCCTCATAATTTCAATTCTCTAGACTCACTCTAAGAATTAAGATGTCTCTTCAAACACTATATAGTCTACAAAGAAGCAATGATGTACTTGTCCACAAAATTATTTGCATGCATCTGCCCATCCTAAGAAGGTGTTTCCAGAGAGAAGCTAACAGCAGAAAACTGACCAATAGATGATAAGTCACACAATCAATTATTAGGTAGAAATATTATTTTTCCTCTGCTCTTATGGAATCATTGCTTAGCCAACAAGCAGCAAACCTGCAAAGGATATTAAAATAGCCAGTTCCTATCTATTCTCCTAATTCTACAAATGACCATCTGTACCACACACACACATGGGCATACTCATACACATGAAAGTAGAGTGTGTGTGGTACCTGGGATAGAGTCAGAATCTAAGAAACATATATTGAGTAAATAAAAAACACAAGAAGTCATTGGTGCTTCAAAAAGGAAAAGTTCTTAAAAAATAATCTGATCATCTACCAAAAAAGTTTACCTGATGTGCTATAACACAAAATAAAACCAATCTGTAAGTTCTGGTAAGTTTTATCAGCTCTCCTATGTCTTATGTCTTCCTATCCTGTTTCTCTCAATTACCAGAAGTTATACACTGACCTTTTAGTAGAGCATGCTATGCTTTGGTAGAATGTCTTGTGAGGTTAAGTTATGTTCTGTGTTAGGAAAATCATTAGAACTTATCATTCCAGTCTGACTTCCTTCCCAACGTAGCCATCTATGCAAAATATTCCATTTAGAGATTGTCCAGCCTCTACTAACCTAAATTATTTTCATATAACACACTCTCCTTGCTTCTCTCTCTGTCTCTCTCTCGCTCTCTCTGTCTCTCTGTCTCTCTCTCTGTCTCTCTCTGTCTCTCTCTCACACACACACACACACACACACACACACACACACACACACACACACTTCACAAGTAAGCTTTCAATGCATTTTCTGTATTTCCAGTCTCTTAGTGTCAATGGGAATTTGTGTCTGGAATTAGGGCCATTCGCTGTGAATTCACAAACAGCTTACAAGTTCTCCAAGCAGCAACTATCAGATCAGTTGCAGAAATCCCACCAGACATGATTTCTGGAGAATCGCGGAGAGGGCTGAGAATCTGCTTTGGGTTAGCCAGACTGTTTCCACTGAGCACATCTGACTCTGCTAACATTTAAGATCATGTATCTCCCTAACCCAGAGCTTGTGACTTGCCAGCAGGGATAAATAGGGCAGCCCAAGTCCTGAGCCTGGGCCTGAGGGTTATAGTTTCTGAACAGAATCAAATAATGGACTTGGACTTTCCTTCCTCCTAAGGAATAAAGATGATTCAGGCCGAAGCTGCTGAGAAGCATGGAAATCATTAGCAGGCTAAACTGTACATAACCAGCAAAGTATTAAGAACCCTCAGTAAACAAAATGACCAGCATATCTGATCTCCCAAAGTCCCCAATTTGAGAAACATGGCCAAGAGGACTCATAGCCACCCTCTGAGCCAGCCTCCTTCCCCTTGCCCAGTGATTTCTCCACCACTAAATGCTGGCTTCTCCCTTCCTGCTGCTTTCCAAAGCACCACGTCCTGGGTCTTGCTTCTTCTGCTATCTTGGATTCCACCTACAGTCTACTTCCAGGGATGAGAATGACCTTGTAGTCTGGACCTTCCAGGGGATCTATGTATTAAATGGGGGGAGAGGAGGGTTGCTGCTTTCCTACTGTCTTCTGTTCTCTGACCATGATGCCACTTTAACATTAGTAGGAGCTGAGGTATTCATGCCTGCCTTCTAATTAACTGATTAACATTGAAATGATTTAATCAGTTGCCTACACTGACTTGTAGGGATAATCTGCTCTTCTCCATGGGGGAGGCACCACCCCTTTCCAAAGGGTGATCTTCAGACATGTATAGGGACATTTCATTGGTTTCCACAATGACCGGAGGACACTACCAGCATTTCATGGTGGGACCAGAGATGCCAGACATCCTGCAAAGCCCAGGAGAGTTCCCTGCAGCAAATCATCCCACCCACAATGTCAGTGGCCCTCCATTGAGAAACACTGACAGAGCATACTAGCTAAGGAAGAATCCTTCCTCTCTCCACCTCCATCAGATTGGGGAGGCACGATGGAGTGGAGAAAACATCAGAATCTGGGTCGAGGGCCAAGGTTTCCGACACAGCTCCCCCCGTGACAACGGGACTTGGACAAATTACAACTTTTCTGAGCCTGTTTTTTCATCATAAAATGAGGACAAAACACCTAATTCATAGAGTGAGTGTAAGGATTAAATGAGAATGTACATAAAATTGTTAAGTGTAGAAATGGAGAGGATTTTATTCACCTTTCAGCTTTCCAAAGAAAGAAAAATAAAGAGAGAGAATGGACACTGCTTCATGGGGAAGCTGCAAGAAGAGGGTACCTCAGTGGGGGCTCAAACATGGATTTTTGAAAGACTCAGGAAGTGTGTAATGCTGGGTGTCTGGGGCCAGGGAGCAGTAAAAGGGGAAAGTGAGTTTGAGAGCCAGCTGCCAGCAGGATACTAGCAAAATATTTTAACTGTTCAATGTGACCTCCAAACGGTCAGGAAAAGTAATAGAAAAACATGCTGTTGTGAGGTTACATGTCTTGTGGAAACTTGCAGGGGGTAAATTTTGCATCAAGTTGGCTCAAAAATAGAACCTGTGTGGAGGCAGGAGAATTACGCTTAGGGTCAGAAGAGATATTAACCGGGATGTAGAGCTGGTGATTCCAATCCAGTTTATCTGAATTTCAAACATACAGAGAAGTAGCCGGTCACAGCAGTATCAAGTAGGTACTGAAAACAAATATTTTTTAATTTGAATTAAATCTCAGCTCTCCCATACCCTATCCTACTCTGCCATAGAGACTCAAACTTATAACTGGCCAGTATTTATTGAGATCTTAACTATGTTTGTCCATCTTGCAGTGACTATAAAGAAGCTGAAAATGCAATCATGTCCACAGGCATACAGGCTTCTAGAATGGGCTTTGGGGTCAAATAACCCCACATGCAATCCAGGTCTATCATTTCCTTACAGCCTCATCTTGGGGCATGTTATCTTAACTCTTGAGTCCCAACATCCTCATCTGTAAAATGGCAACAAATATAGTGTCTATGTCAGAGGAATGTAAGATAATCCATGTAAATGCACACTATTGTCAGTGGTACTTCATGGGACATGTGACTCAATGTGTCTGCTAAAGCAAAAGGAACTAAAGTGTATCAAAACTTCCATATGTTTGTCCTTTTTGAGTTATCACATTTGTACACTGAAGTCACCCGTGATGGAATTAAGTCAGACTAGATCATGAGACACAAAATCCTGGTTTGTATACCCACTGATCCCTTGATTCTTTTACTGAAATCCTAACACAGCAGTTTTTTGAAATGAGGCACAGGATCCCATTAAAAGAATTTCTGTGATCGTATAAATTCACAGAAACATATTGCTCTCAAACTACTGAAAGCAGATGCTTCCTAGAGAATTGAGCAGACTCAATGCTTCCAAAATCCTGCCAGTGTCTGGCATAACATGGATACTGCATTAATGTTTGCAGAAGGAATACTTTAAATGCATACTCTAGCTATTGAGATATTTGATGTCAGTGAACCTGCTTCCCAATGTTTACATGCTGAAATGCTTCCTCTCTATTTTGAAGTGAGTATGACAGAAATCTGGGTAAAATGAGCTGACAATATGTGGGACTAAAATGTGTGACAATATGACCTTACAAGGCTCCTTCTTCTTCTAATGGATGGAATTGTGCCATTACACATGAATCCAACCATTAAATTATTTTACATAAATCTAGAAGTGTTCTCTTTGCATGATGAGAATAAAAAACTCAAGAGAAGTTTCAACATCTGATCAAATAATGTTCTCTCAACCCATGTACACATACCTGTAGGCTTCATCAGTGGTGCTGTCTTAATGAGAAAATTATTTGGGGGAGATGACCAGTAACCTATAAACAAGACCCTAAACCATGCCCCATGCTTAATCATCAGGCAATATCTTTAGATTATAAACTCCATGAGAGTAGCTGTAGATTGTGTTTATTTTGTTCATTACTAGATCCTCAGTGGCCAGCATAGTGTCTAAAAAGTAGGAGGTGTGCGACAAATATTTTTAGAATAAATGCTTCCTGAACTCCAATCTAATTATTTTGAACAGCATCTATGTTGGCACTCTGGGAAGGGATGTGGCCTCCTCACCAGGTTTCAAAGTGTTTAATGCTCCACCCTTTGGGAAAAGAAGAGAAAACAACTATTTTTAAACCCCACCGGCAAGGACCTTTGACACATCCGAAAGATGAAAAGGAAGGTGCCAAGCAGTGAAAAGTAGTGATAGTGCCAGGAAGACACCTATCTTTCTGAACAGAGACCTTCATTTAATTTACTTCAGTTAATACTGTGTAATTTGTGGAGAGGATCTCCAGACTTCCAGCTAAATTTCAGATCAAGGATGCTGCAGGCTAGTGAAGAGCCCTAATGTGGAAAGTTGTTAGAGAATCATCAACATGTTTGTGCACGTTATTACTTACATTACCCCGTGGATGTCAACAATAGTATGAAACAGTAAGGACAGTGGACTCTCACAGAGCACTCTGCTCTGTCTTCCATAGGTACTTTCTCACTTAGTACTCACTCAGGCACTATGAGATAAATACTGCTGTCCCCATTGTTTCAATTGCAAAAACTCATCATTCAAAGAGCATAAATGGCTCCACAGAGGTCTCACATGTGCTAAATGATGGAGTCGGGATTTAAAATCCAAAAGCTCTGATAACTAGATGAATTTCTAGTTAAGTAATACCTTAAGATTTGTCTCCACCTTCTTCCTCCAAACTTAGATGAAGACTTAGATGACAAATAAGAATAACCTGGATATTGTTGTTCTATTTTTCTTTATTCATTTCTACCACAAGGGTTAACATGATCTAGACCATGAGGAACTAATGACATTCCAGGGCCTGTCTCACACAGGTGTCAGGGTGGAGGGACTGGAACAGGATAGCCATGTTCAAAAGGTAGGAGTTTCCCTTCATCTGCCATTGCAGAAGCAGAGCTGATAAGGCATTTGCCATTAGAAGACTTAGACAAGTAATTCACTTCTTTAAATCTCCTACAGGGGAAAGAGCATGAGCTTTGGATTCAGAAACAGAAGGAGGACACCTGGGAACACACCAGAAACAGAGTGAGGAAGCTATAATTCTTTGGTCATTCCACCTATTGCAGTGGAGTCATCAGACATCTCTGTATTCATTCATGTAGTGCAAAGATGGTCTAGATCTTTGCTACCCAATATGATAGCCATAAACCGCATGTGGCTATTTAATTTAAATTAATTAAAAGTAAATAAAATTTAAAATTCAGTCCTTCAGTTGCAATAGCCACTTTTCAAGTGCTCAGTAGCGCATGTGGCCAGTGACAACTGTATTGGACAGGGTAGACCTTGACCATTTCTAGAACACCCCAATCATCACAGAAAATCTAGATTAAAATCTAAAATCTAGATTAAAAAAGAGAGCAAACCCTTGCTGGTCAATGACTGGTATTTAAAGGAAAAGGGGCCATGTGCTTTGATATTAGTGTTAGTCTAATGCTAGGTTTCTTTTCTCATGGGTTGTATTAGTCCTGACTCATCCAGCAATAAGGAGAAAAATACCCAACTTGAAAAAACCTTTAGCAAAAGTAGAATATGTATTTGTTTTTATAGCTAAAAAATATCTAGGAATAAATCTCATCTGGATCCAAGGATTCAAACCTCTCATTGAAACTATACCTCTGTATCTCTCAGCTCTATTCTTTCTTATGTTGCTTTCTACATAGGCTGGCTGTACTCATATGAGGGCAAAGGTGGCCCCAAGTAGACTCAGGCTCATGTAATTCTTTGAGATGTACCCACAGTCTCAAATTCGTCCCCCTGTATCAGTCTCCTTATCCATCCCTATGTCCAGTGGTATGGACTATTGTAATTGGCAAAGACCGAGTGCCACTTTGGAGTCAGGGGGCAAGGAGAAGGTCACACTAACCCCAATCACATGGACTAAGAATGGAAACAGGGTGGTTTCTCCAAAGGTATCTGAAGCTAGCAAACACACACACACACACACACACACACACACACACACACACACACACACACATCCACTACAGCTACCTAATCATTTGAGTCCCTATAATTGCTAACAATGGCAGTAGTATTAGGTAGTGGTATGAAGGTGAAGTGTCTCCCGAGTAGTCTTTGCTGAAATACAGGGATGTTTATTAAGGACTGCTATTCATCAGAGAGAGTTTACAGCATAAGAGAAGAAGAGGCATTATCTTCACATATTTAAAAGATAAAAAGTATCCAAACACACCTGGTTCTAGTCTGGACTCTAACTTATGACCTTGGGCAAACTCTAGTCCTAACTTCTCTGTGCCTCAATTTTCTCATCTTACAATGGGGATAATAATACTAACCTTATGAGGTCCATTTTGAGGATAAATGGGACATTCCGTATAAAGTGCTTAGCACCGTGTGGAATGAATAATTTACTATAAAGGCTAGCTATTGTCATCTCTGTGATTACTATAACCATCCAAGGCAGTATAGGATAAATGTCCAATAGTAGTAAAAACCTTCTGTGTTTTAGGAATCAGGAACGCAAGCAATCGCTGTGAAGTGGTGTGTCCCAGAAGGATCTGACAGAAGACACAGGACAGAAGCTGAGTTTGTAAGCACAGGCACACAGGCAGAGGCAGAGTGGGAGAGCTCTTCTCACAGCAGCCCCAAGAAACTCATGCCCGTGTCTCTGAAGCCACGTTTCTCACTAAGGATTAGAAAGCAACAGAGGATGCAGGTAGGAGTTTTTCTTTAATCGTCATCTGCAGACAAATTTTAGAGGCAACTTGATTTTTTTTTAACATTAATAAAGAGAGCACAACAAAACTGAATCAGAGAAGCCAGGCGTGTCTCCTGTGCCATTCCTGCACTGAGCTCTCAGTGCTGCCTGCCGGTGGTTGATGGTGATGAGGGCTCCGGTGGGAGGGGGAGGAGAGAGCCTGAGCAAACTGTCTGGTAGGGCTCAGTGCATCTTCCAAATGCCTGTCTGTCCACGGGGGTGGAGGCCTCCGAACAGCTGCTGCGCTGCTTTGTAAACAAGTGGGAGACACACTTCTTTAACCTGGAATCCTGCAGCTGAAAAATGTGTTTACCTCTCCAAGGATTTGGCTGGAAATGCTTCAAAGATTTCCGCCTGTCCCAGAAAGCTGGAGCTCAGTATGAAGTGATGTGCTTCATTTCTGAGAACAGTGCTTTCCTTGGGTGAGAAGAACAGTATTTTCCAGCTTGGCAGTAAATAACTTTCTGACTTGGGCAAGAGCACAGGACCAGATTACCTCAGAGGTACCTGCAGTTTAGCTCATGTGCAAAGTACCTGGGAAGAAAATGTTCCCATCAGAGGTGGGGGCCAGCATTGTGTGTGAGAAAGGCACACGACGAGACATTTCCAGGGCCTGGCGTGATGACTGGATCATTTCCAGAGACTGCCAAGGAGGACCTCTGGGCAGCTGCAGCTTTAGTGAGGCTTTATCATCCCCCACTCTACCCCACCACCCAACCCCAGCTGCGCGCAGGCCTGTGTGTGTGTGTGTGTGTGTGTGTGTGTGTGTGTGTGTGTGTATGTGTGTGTGTGTGCAAGCACCAGCCAAAAACATTCATTAGCATGCTTTTATGTATCAGAGCTTAAAAGCCATCAGGGCAGCTGTTGTCTAGAACCAGGGAACTAAATTCAAGTCACAGCTTTGTCATTTGGCCACATGACCTCTGCCAGGTCATCTCATCCCTCTGAGCTTCGGTTTATTCATTTGTAAATGAAAATGATAATACTTGAACCAATTAACTTAGGGTTTTGATGAAAAGCCAAATTAAAATGACATGATTTATAGGAAAGACTTCAGCAAACTCTAAAGGCCTGCTTCTCAAGGTATGGACCACAGACTAAGCAGTGCTGACTTTACCTGGGAGCTTGTTAGCGATGCAGGCCCACGGAACTGACCTCGGACGTACTGAATCAGAATCTGCTTGTTCACACCATCAAGGTAGTTGATATGCACATTCGAGTTTGAGAAACTCTTCTAACGCACTATGAAAGTTGGATTTACAGACTAGTTGCAAAATTGAATAAAACCCATCCACCTCTTGGCTACCAAAATGTCAGCCACACAGCTGACTTCCTAAGTCAGCCCTGCTTCCTCAGGGGACCAGACATGCCCAGAGAGCAGCCCCACTGTCACTTGTTAATTCTCGGAGACCTCCAACGCAACGTGAATAAGCCTTACCTCATAATAGCATGACAAATAGCATTCTTATACAAGAGTTTTGTATTTCTTATATAGTTAAAAAAAACTTACCCTGGCTTGAAATACCCTACAGGACAATCTGGCCTTCCATCACTAACTGCATCTACTACTCGTCCCTTGCTCCCTCCCCTGCCGCCACCCTGGCCTCCCTGCTCTTCCCCAAACATGCCAGGCAGCTCCTGAAGGAGAGCATTTGCACTGCTATTCCCTCTCCTTAGAATGCTCTTCCTCTCCACAGCCATGGAGCTCAGCCCCCTGTCCTTGAAGTCTTTGCTCAAATGTTACCTTCTCAATGACACCCTCTCCAACCCTTCAATTTAAAATTTCAACATCTTCTTTCACTTGCATTTATTTCTCTCCATAGCATTCATCACTTTCTAACACACTATATACTTTACTTACTTATTTTGTTTCATTACCTTACCCACTTCTGCCCCCAAGTAGAATATAAGTTCGTGAAAGCAGAGATTTTTGTCCATTTTTTTCACAGCAATATTCCCAGTCCTAGCACACAACTGCTTGACATTTATTGAATGGATGAATGAATATCCAGGAGAATGGCTTTGGACATGGTATCTGCAATCAGAAAGACTTGGGCTTGAATGTCAGCTTTGTCAACATTAGCTGTATGACTCTTTGCAAATAGTGTATGTTAACAGTCCTGGTACAGTGCCTGGCATATAGGAAATAGCTCTGTCTGAATTAGTTATTACTATTAAAACATTGTTATTATTATCATTGAATATGAGCCTCGTGCCCCAAAGAGAATCATTAAAAGTTATAATTTATTTTAACAAATAGGCCATGTCAACCAAAACAGGACTAAGGACTGTGACTCATTTCGCAGCATTCAATTATTTTTGCATCAGCAAGAAAGAAAACAAAAAAAATTAAAATTTGCATTCATGAACATAATTCACTAAAGAATAAAGCTCCTTGTCTTCCTTTAAGGGGCAGACCAGGAAATATTGGTTTCTATTACATTTCCAAATAAAATATAGCATCTGACATTGGACAAGTGAAAACGTGGGCTGAAATATCAAGGACTTATTCACCATCATTAGACTGTAAAACCGACCAGGTGAAGAGACAGCTCTCTCAACCAATGAATCACTTAAATGTACAGGAAAAGGAACTGGAAACTTTTTCCTACATGCTCAGACCCATTGCAAATAGTTATAAAGTAAGTGGTGAGTTTCTCATAATAGTTATCACAAGTATTTTTCTTAGCTGTAAGAATTAAATATAAACAGACTATGTTTAATTTCCCTGCCTCGTCCTTTTGACCTTGAACAACACTCATTTCTTTACCTGTAGTGAAATCACTATTTGTGTGGGGAAACCACCTCCTCTCTTGGAACCTCAATTCTGTTTTCTCTAAAACAGGTCATTGAATCAGTAGTATCCAAGGTTCCTTCTGGCTCTAATCTCAGAGCCATATCAAGGACTTAGAGCATCACATTCTCCCACATCCCTCAACTCAGCTCTTTCCAATTCATCACTAAGTTCTACTGAAGTGACTTGAAAATATATTTTAAATCTGTCTACCTCTATGGTGACCACCCTGAAATTTACCCACCTGGACTGACTTGGGCGCTTCCTAATTGGTCCTTCACTCTCATACCTCTCCAACCTGTGCCCCCACAAAGCAGCCAGAGTGCTCCTCTAAAATAAAAATTTGATTCTACCTATTCCTCTGCTTAAAATCATTCAGTGGTTTCCCTTTGCACTTAAAATAACATCTCATATCCTTACCATGGACAATAAGATGATGGAGGCCCTCCCTGCCTCCTTCCGCCGCTTCATTTTGTGACACTGCCCCCTCTCACTACCATCAGGCCACTCTCTGCTCTTCAGGTTCTCAGCTGCATTCTGGTCATCCACATGTGTTGAGTCACCTGCATGCCACTCAGCCTAACTCTTACCCTTCATCCCATAACAAAGGTCTCTCTCTCAAAGGGGCCTTCTTGGATTCCTCTCAATTCTTTTACTTCATAACACTCATCATAATCGGAAGGTATGCATTTTTTATGTGTTTCTTCACTTAATGTCTGTATCTTGTTTTAAACTCTAAGCTCCTCAAGGAAAAGGACTACTTGGTTTGTTCAGTACTATATACTCAGCACCCAGCAGACCTCCTAGCATACAGCTGGCAACCAACAAATATTTGTGGAACAAATGAATGGATGAATGAAGTATTACCAAAGCCATCTATGAAGGGAAAGATAAGAATATCACTTTTCCTTACCATCTTATGAAGTTATTTAAAATAATACACACAAAGTAAATTGAACTCATAAAGAAATAATTCTTAAAATCCAAGGCATTATTTTTTGCCATTAGAGTCTTAACATAATTGTTCAAGGTTAACTAACTCATTGCTAGGGTTTACTAAGGAAAATATTCTAAAGTTCTGCTTAAATTTTTACAAAATAATAGATTTATGGACCAAATAATAAAACTTAGTATCAAAAGATATGGATTCCTGTTCTAATGACTCAAATATTGTGATAAGTATTACTGAACCTGTGGCTTTAACCTGATCACTTAGTAAATAACCATGTGCTTAATATCCTTCTTGTACAATCTGATAAACAGTGATTAAAGTGCATAATTCCTGTTTCACTGGAGTTAACAGCCAATAGACAAGAGTAGGTTGGGCTATCTGAAATGATATATCAAAAAGGAAACCTTCAACTGCAGCAACTTTAAGTATCTGTTATAGGAGAGGAGTGCATTATAATTATCAAGAAAGTGACGTACAATTCATTCTGCATAGTTTCTTTTACCATTTTTATTCACCTTTGGTTAGGTTTTCTGAATTTCTGTGGCAATGAGTTCAGCAATGAATAAGTTACAAAATGTTTTTATATCAAGTTGGGAATGTGGTATGACAAATAGAGGGAAAGAAAAACAATCTAAGGTTTGGTGACTGAAGAAGGTGAGGAAAGAGTAGGAACCCACTTGGAAGTAAGCTTGGCTAGACATGAGGATGCAGCCATAGGGTATGGCATGGCAATGAGGAAAAATGGGAAGGTACGTTTCCATGCCCAGGTAGCTGAAAAATAGAAATAATGATCCCTGGCCCCAGCAGCCAATAGGCAATATTGTGAGAATAAATTAGATACAGTTTTCCTTTGGAGGAAAAGCACTGTATAATTTATGATATTGTTATTATGATCATTAGTCACCTTTGCCTAGATTTATGGAGTGACTCATCCTAAATTAAGCCTTTGGAACAATAAGAAGAGGGAAATTTATGAGACCTACAATGATTTTCTAGTCTCATAAAAGATTGTAGCACTTGATTCTTGAGATGTTGAAATATCTCTGCCTCTTAACAGAAGGCTACAGGGACCATCCTTTGATTCATTATTTGATAAGTCTTTCAGGTCTCCATCCTCTTGCTCCTCTTGGACTAATAATTCAGTGAGCATTTTAACAGTCACCTTGGCTGTCACTAAATTATTTTAACTTACCTTTAGAGTGTCTGCTACTTCTCTTCTTTTCCTATAAGAATAAAAATTGTTACTTTTTTAATCCCTTAATTTTTCTATATATTCACTTAATAATTTTTCAGCACCTATAACACACAAAGCAATGAGCTAGATGTAGCATTATAAGGGGAATAAGATCCTGTCCATCTCTCAAAGAGTTTGTAATCTAGGTAAAGAATGTAACTAAGGGGACCAGATCTGAACACTATTTTAAGGAAGACTGACTGGATAAACAGTGTGAAAGAGAGGGCTGAGTACAAGGTTTTCTCTCCTGACAGAATGGATGGAAAATGATCCTACTAACCAGATAGGGAGCAGACCTGGGGAGAAAACATTCAACTCTGTTTTAGGCACATTGGGCTGAGGATGAATAAGATATCCAGGAAGAAGCTTGATACATAGGTCTGGAGCATGGGAAAGAGGCAAGACCAGAAACAGATTTGGATTTCATCCAAAGAGAAATCCTGGGAATGTGCAAGATACTCATTGAGAGAATATGAAACAAGAAGGGAAGCCAAGGGAGTTTGATGGTTAAAAATGAAAGAAGGAAAAAGACAACTAATTTTTGGAAGAGATAAACAGAATCAGAAGGGCTAATGAAGACAAAATAAAGGAGAGGGAAAGAGAAATGGCAGAGAGATCAGGGAAGAAGAAGAATCTCATTGAAGAGCACAGATTGGAAGACTTACATTTAGAAAGAGCCTCCTTCCCTCTCCCTAAGCAGGAGGCAGTGAAGGGCAGACAAGTACAAACATATTTTGAGGTAGATATAGGAGCAACTGTTGATTCGAAAATGAAAAGTTGCATTGGAAGAGGTTGTGATGCGCAGAGAAAATGACAATGTGTAGAGAAAGGAGCACGGACTTTGGAATCAACCAGATATAGATTCAAGGTCCAACTCTTTCCTTATTATCATTGATTCCTTGGGGAAGCACCTCTACCAAATAGAGCCTCAGTTTTGTCTTCTGTGCAAATGACAAGTAAAAAGGAAATATTTCATAGGGTTGTTTTGAGGATTAAGAAAGAGCATGTGTGTGAAGCCCCTGACTCTGGCCTAGGCTTTGGTGGAGATGAATGGTCAGAAAAAGCTGGGCCGAGAGACAGAGCAGAGCTTCTCACACTTGAATGAGCATCAGAACCAGCTGGAGGGCTCTCCAAACACAGATTTCTAGGTCTCACCCCGAATCAGCTTCTGGTTCAGTAGGTTTGGGTCGGGACTTGAAAATCTGCATTTCTAATCAGTTCCCAGGTAACGCGGATGCTGCTGGTCTGGGAGCTACAGTTCGAGGACCTCTGAGGCAAAGAAATCCCCTGAGAGAAAATATCAAAGGGAAAAGAGACATCGATGGCATCAGAGCACAGAGCCCAGAAGAAGAGGATCACATCTCTTTTGAGAGTTCATTTTCCTTTAACGCATTTCATCATTTTATCTCCAGAACACTGGCCAGTCTGTCTCAGAAACAGGCACTCTCTCTTATCCCAGAATCCCAAGAACTGGAGCAGGACCTGAAGTTTAACAGGAATTCATCCAACTGAGTGACTGGTGTGGTGGATGCAGACAGAAGGGGTAATTCTGAACTGCGTGAAGAGAGAGAGGAAGGAGAGTCTAGCAGATCTCAGTGTTTCCACCAAGGGCTTTGAGCAGAGGCCACCAGGAAGGTGGCAGTAGTTTGGGAGCCAGGCTGAGACAACATGGCTTTTACAAAAGTGGAAACTGTCAAAGTTTATATATTATTTTAATTTTGCTCCATCTTTTCAATATTGCATGGCCCAAGTGTTTAATATTTCATGTTTCTCTCTTTTTTATCTTAAGTTACTTTTTATTTTTTGTATTCTTTTCCCCAGACAAGTACTTTTATTGCTAAAAATGGTAGTTTATAACCCTTTACCATGGATCAGATGATCTCTGAGCACTCTCTTTTCCCTTTTTTGCTCTTAATTCCTTCCCATTGTATTATTCAGTTATTCCATTCTATTGCATCCATTATTCACTACTCTTTTTTTCAAAAATGGATTCTGCAGAAATCGAACACCTTCATTTTTCATTTCTCTTCCAGTTACTTTGTAGAAACTCAACTAGATTATAGCTCCTAATGCACTGATGCTCTGCTGAGTGCATATCGCCCAGCATGTTTATAAGTTCTGATATGAAGTCAAACCCTATTCCTTTTCAAGATTTTCCTTTCATGTATCATTTAAGAAAATTACTCAACCATCTAGCTTGCTTCTACTTAGTCCCTGACTCATTTCCTAACTACTGAATGCCCCATCATCCTTCCCACAGTTATATTTTCATAAGGGAAAAGGAAAATTAACCGGACATTTAGTTGCAGTGTCACTGAAGCTGCACTCGGCAGCTGGGGTCTGTCTGGGGACAGCAGAGGCAGGAGGACGACGCTGGTCAGTACACAGGCATCAACCCCTTTCTCCTCTCTGCATCAAGTGCCAACACCTCACCTGTGATCTTTCTCATCAACAAATTTTTGAAATTATTCTCACTTTCCTTAAAGATATGGTGCTTAGTCTGTTGCTTTGTGCATGGTAAACACTCAAAGCCATGAACAGATGAATGACGATGACAAATGAATGTAACACAGACCCAACACAGCCGGCTCCCGGCTCCTTGCTCAGTTACTGTCTTCCCATTACCTACTTTCCTGGGGGTATGTTATTCGGAACTCCTCACACTTCCCTAAATGTGGCATGCTCCACACCGATACGTGGGTCACTTCCTTTTCACCTGCTTTCTCTAACTAACGTGGCATCCCTTCCTCCTCCAGAAAAATCACTCCTGAACCCCCGCCTGGGTTAGGTGGCCCTCCTATGTGTACTGAAAACCTGTCCACTTCTTTGCTCTAAAATAGTACAATACTTCCATTGTCAGCTTGCTTGTCCTGTTCCTTAACTAGAATAAGGGTAACTTCAAAGCAGAGACTGTGTCTCATGCATAATTGCAATTCCAGCTCTTACCTGAATGCTCAAATGGTGTTGTTTGGGTTGAAGGAGGATATGCTGATATCCAGGTGAAAGGCAGGGGCATTTTAGTGTGAGTAGCTGCCATAGGTGTGGAGAGGAGTAGAAAGCTGTGGCGTACAACAGAAAGAGAATCTTTCAGATGGAGCAGCTCATTAGATGCAGGGCAATAGGATGGCGGGGGGGAGTGAAACATGGCAGCTGGGGGCTGGGAGGATGCCAAAAATGATTTCAGGTGCTCATTACTTTAACAGAGACCTAGGGATTTAACTTCCTAAACAGAACAATAGTAGCTCCACACCATATAGCCTATTCACTAGCATTTTTATTAGGGACAAGTATTATTTACTGGAACAAGACAATGAAGTAGCTAAATCACTTTAAAAGATTCCAAATAATTCAAATCAATATACGGGTACTTTAAAAATAAAGTCCCAGAAGCAAAAAGGAAAGGTATGTGGTGTGGTTCCATTCACAATGAAGTCATTTCCTCATTTTCTCTTTTATTTACCTTACCTCCTCTCCTTCAAGCTGCGGTCCAATACAGGGACTCCTTGTCAGGCTTCTTTCCAGCTGTTAAGCAGGTGAAATTACACCTGTTAACACACTGCTGTAACATTTTCTTAAGCCTTCTAAGAACAACAGTGTCTCAAATCTTTAAATTTCAAGGTTTAATTTCTCCTTTTTGGAGTAATGAGTCCCTCCCTCCAACTCTATCTCATTCTCTCCCTCCTCTCCCTTTTCATATGTGTTCCTACCCTCTGAGTCGTCTTTGCATGGAGGGAACTGAGTGGTACAGTAACCCCTCCCTGAGCAGATCTGGCCCCTTCCCACTCTGCTTTGGTGAAAGAGGTTCCTGACTTAACACTGGTCCTTAACTCCAACAAATCCGATATGGGCTGGAAGAATTTAAAATCTATGCCTATCTCATGATCCTCCTTTCTCTACCTCTATATAAGTCCTACCTTTCCTTGCCTATCTAGCATCCTATCCTTGTCACTCAACTAATAAACCCTCCTTTTAATTCTTGGAGCACATGTTTTCTGTAATGATAGAAAACAAGTGCTTGTCTCATACATTTTCCTTGGAGTGCTCCTAGGAGCCGGCCTGGGCTTCTCCCTAGCAGTGTCCGGGAGGAGAGAGCACTCAATAGACTGAGTAACTACCTGTTACATTTAATGGACTGCCTCTGTGTTTCAAGCAATGACTTTGCTCCCTATTTGGAATAAATGTTTGGTGACGTTTCTGAGAACATTCCACAAGAAACAGAAGTTAGTCCTGCACATAACAGCTGCTTCCTACCATGTAGTTTTGACTCCGGCTCTGGTTCTACCCAGCTAGAGAGCTAAGTGGTCTGTGTTTTCTCATCTTGCTGTTAAGATAGCCCATTACTCCGTATAAGAAGCCTTCATGCACTCCCAGGAGCCCCGTATATCAGGAAGTGATAGCACACTGGTAAGCAGAAATTCGGTCTCCCGCCCCTTCACCCTAAATCCCTCCCTGCACACTCCCGAGGGGGAAGCAAGCCGCCCGGCCCGCTGCTGAGCAGAGAGAAGGGGGGAGCCGCAGAGGGTGAGGACCCGCCGCCTCCTTCACGACGCGCTGGAGCCAAGTGCAGGTGCGCGAGGACCGGCGTCTGCGAGGATGATTACCCTCATCATGCGAGCTGCCAGACAACTTCAGCACATTCTGTGGCATGTAAACTGCCGAGAAATAACACTGTCAGCAGTGTCATTTCTAACGAGGGAGAAACAATATATGAGGCAGGGAGAAAAAGACAACCCCCCCCACCCCGGCTGTACCCTAAACATCCTGGTGGGTTATTTTGCCTTTTCTCTCCTCCTGACTCCCTGTGGCAGGAAGCCACCCCAGAGGGGCCCTGATATTAGCACTGTCTGACATAGGAGGCCAAGGGTTAGAAAAAGTAGAAACCATGCCATTGCAGAGCCCTGGGAATCTAGATAGTTGTTGCTGCGCAACCCCGTCTACTTCCTGACTGCCTTCTTTTATTTTGTCCAGAATGGTCATATTTTGTATGTGTATATATATACTTATTTATTCAGAGAGTGTCTTGTATCATATTCAGGTGTTTTTTTTTCCAGTTTGTTTTAATTCAGCTATTTTTTGGTTAAAAAAAAAGTATCTTGGTTAAAGATATTTTCTAGCCTTTGCAAATGACTTGAGGTTGTGGAAACTTTACTTTTTAAATAAAATTGATAAAGTTGTAAGGTTATAGAGCATATATATATATACACACACACACGCATACACACATATACACATGCATATTGGCAACATACGTATTGGCACACATATATTGTAACACATATTGGCATGTGGCATGTGGGAAATAATAAAGCAAAATGCATTCCATGGTATAGCTGCTCCTTCTGGAAACCCTTCGCCTGTTAACAAACACCCTTCTATCCTGAACTTCCTTGCAGAACACCCCTCTCCTTGCCCATCTTCATTGAAATCTGGCTCTCACATGAGGCCACCCCATCCCCTGCTGCCTTTTCAGATGAGTATGTTCATTCTCCTATATTACACATGCCTTAAAGTATGCCAGGAAGTGGGCTTCGTGTCCTCCTTTTTCCCCAATTGTCCTTCACTCTCAGTCAGCAAAACAATCCCAAGTTAATAGCACTTCAAGACATATTTTCTGTTTATGTTTCTGCTTATGTTGGGGTAGAATGGTAAACCCCCTCTCTGCTGTAATTCTCATTCCCTAACAACTCTCAGTTATTCCAGTTCTTGGATTTATGACCTTTGTTTTTCTTCCCTAAACATATTCTGTTCTTGATCTTATAGTACCATTGTGTTTATTCTAGTAACCAATCACGCCCCCCCTTTTTAGAAAAAATGCTACATTTATTGTCTATGCAAAAGCAGTTCCATGTTTCTTGTGTGCAGTTTTCTGATTGCTATTTGAATACAGTCAAAAAGAAATTGGATTTTTTGTGCATGCCTGATTCCCTTTCATGCACGCTTTTGTCAAATTTTGACACAGTAGATACAGACCTCCTCCATGTGGACCCCAATTGATTAATTAAAGAGGAGATTCACTGCAAAATTGCTGGCAGCTGTTGGCTAGAATGGAGGCTGGGGAGTCACACACTAAAAAGTCTAGCAGTGGAACAGAATCACTTCTAGAGGATGTGTCTGAATATTGTGGAAAGTGAGTTCTACTTCCCAAACTGAACCTTTTTTTTATTTCATGGACTATTTAGAATATTTAATTTATTTTCCATTGAAAAACAAGCAACTCACATTTAATATTTTCTTTTTACTTTTTTTTTTAATTGAAGTATAGTTGATTTACAATGTTGGGTTAGTTTCTGGTGTTTAGCAAAGTGATTCAGTGATTTTTCATATTCTTTTCCATTATGGTTTATTATGGGATACTGAATATAGTTCCTATACAGTAGGACCTTGTTGTTTATTTTATATATAGTAGTTTGTATCTGCTAATCCCAAACTCCTAATTTATCCCTCCCCCACCCCCTTTCCACTTTGGTAACAATAAGCTTGTTTTCTTTGTTTGTAAGTCTGTTTCTGTTTCATAAATAAGTTCATTTGTGTCTTTCTTTCTCTCTCTCTCTCTCTCTCTCTCTCTCTCTCTCCCTCTTTCTCTCTTTCTCTTTCACTCTTTCTTTCTTTCTTTCCCCAGACAAAGGGTAAAGACAGGTGTGGCAAGACACATTGTTCAATACCAGGACATTTCATCAGCATCAAAAGGCACACCAAGAGAGAAATTCATTTGGTACAAGACCGAGGTCAAGATCATTGAGGGAGAGAAAGCTAAGACAACTTCAATTTGCAAGCTTTCTGAATTATGTAATGCCATATTCTGAGTTCTGCTGTCAATCGGGAATATGCGTGGCCATGTGGAATTTCAGATCCATCCAGAAGGGTAGATAGACGCTTCCAACAAATAACAAGAGAGAAGGTTGTCAAGAATAAGGATTCAGTCCATAGGCATAATTAGAGGTTGTGCAGAGGCAGAAGCGGAGGAAGTCAGCAGTGGAGGGGAGTCAGGAGAAAGTGTTCAGAAGTATAAAGTCTCCAATAAGTCATGGCAGTGGCAATTCCTAAAGGTCCTTCCTGATCCTCTCAAAAAAGCTGAAGTTGACATTTTCTCCATCTGTACTCCACCTCTCCAGGAGCTCATAAATCTGGGCTCTGACCTAACCATGATGGGGAACTCAGCTGGGAGAGCAGGTTATTTCCCCCAAACCACTGTACACAGCATCAGGGGCCACCTGTGAGTCACAGCCTCTGGGAGGTTGGGGAACATCTGGCCAAGTTCATCTCCTGCCACCACCACCACCAAGTCTGCCTCTGTTACTCGTGTCTGTTTTAAATGCACTTCTCTCTCCAACACAACATCTTTGGAACATCAGGATGTTGCATAATAACTGAGTGGAATCCAAAAACCAAGCCACACATGTAGAACTATGAGAAACCACATGTGTGAGAGAAAAATAACCTCAGCTTGAGCATTATTTTTCTTCTCAAAGCAGTAAGTGTGTTGGAGGCCACACTGAATATTTGATACAGACTGAGAAAGGGTGTGGATGAGCTTTGCTTGTAAACATCTGCACCAAAGGGATTTGAGGTATGTTTTCAAAATAACCTTCAGAGCTATCATTCACTGAGTGCCTACAAAGTGTCAAACACCTTATAGACATTAGTCCTGATTATCCAATATGGTCATGAAGTGGTTATTATTGTGTTCATTTTTTCTAATTAGAAAACTAACCACTGAGATAAAAAATGACTCATCAAAGTTCCACAACTGATAAAGGGAAAAGGTAGTCTGGGAGGTGGCTTCTTTTGTCTCCAAAGCCTACAGTCCTTCTACTTATTACACTTTCTTCCCAATCCATCTAGAAAGGCTAAAAGTGACAAGTGCTGATTCCCTGTGTTTGCTCAACTCCATTAAGTAGGCAGAGCATAGCCAGGGGCTGCATCGAGGGCTGTGTGTATACATATATATACATATACCTATATATGTGTGTGTATATATACATATATATGTATATATACACACACATATATAGGTATATGTGTATATATATATATATATAGAGAGAGAGAGAGAGAGAGAGAGAATATCAGGCTAAGATATGTATAGAGAATTTCTGGCTAAAGTTGACTGGGGTTGAGGCAGGAGATAGATGGGCCCCAGGCCGAATAGCTGAATTTCGTCCCCTGTGGACAGAAACTCCATAATAGCAGAAACTCCATAAAAGCAAGATTTTGGAGGAGGCTGGACCCTGCCCATATAAGAGATAAAAGACCACATATTTCTCATTCTCAAATCAAGAAGACCTCCTGACTACACATGTGCTGAAAGGCTCCTTGGAGGTCAAAAACGGAGGGAACACCACCCCATAGTAAGTGATGTCAATTATCCATATTCCTCTTCGCTAGAATCCATCTTGGCTAAGAGGTGTGCACACAAACTTGGGAGGACCCTGAGATATACCAAATACAGACTCAGAACCAGGCAAAGCAAGATAACTGGTCAAAGGAAACCCAGAAGAAATGCCCCATAAAAGTGATTCAAACTACCACAAGGGCATGATTCTCTCTCTGAGCCCACCCATGTGTCTATCCACATGTACTGTACTCTTTACTTGTCTCACTACTTTCTGTCTTTGTAGGAATTCTTTCCTGCAAAGCTGAAGGGCCAGGGCCTTGTCACTGGCCACTAGTCCCTGGTGGTCTAGTGGATAGGATTCGGCACTCTCACTGCCGCAACCTGACCTCAGTCTGTAGCCGGGAACAAAAACCCTTCTTCAAGCTACTGCATGCCAAGGCCACAAGAGATCAGGGTCTCCAGAGCTAATGATGGGGAAAGTCAAATCTGAATATGCCTAATCTTTCAAAGGAATATTGTACTATTAATATATGTTCAGAATTACTAAGGCTCAATGATACCAAAGCAAGCCAGAGACATCAATAAGGATTCCTTTTCTTCATGAGGCTCATTGATCCTCAACCACAGTGGTAATAATTCACCAAACCTTTACCAGCAGCATCTGCTGTCCAGAAATTACCTTAATTCACTTTTATGAAGTCTACTAAATCTTATAAGAAGTGGAAAAGCAATAGTATCATCAACTTGAAGCCAGATCACAGCAGCATCTGTCAATGGATCTTTCCTGCTGCCTTTCCTCTTCTTGTTCACCTGGTTCCAACCCTCAAGGACTCAGAAACCACAGCTGGCAGGATCAGGGAGAATAAATGAGTGTGCAAAGGAAAGAAAAAAAGAGCCAGTCAAAACTATTGCCTGCCACAAGCTTTGGGCCTCCAGTCTGAAAGAGACCCAGGCTCCAGTTCCACATGTTGGGAGGAAAGATGTTAATGTCAAATAAGCGTCAGAGTTTTTATTATTATAAAACAAAAACTGATATATTATGAATTTACTTGATACTGTGTTTTGGGACTGAATGTGACTATAGGAACTTCTATCACCTAAAAGTGCTTAGAAATGAGAAATAGTGAATAGAATGAAAGTGAATTGAATGAAACATGAACTCTCTAGAGATCACTCTAGACCCCTTATGTCAACACCAAAGAAGATGCAATGGGAGAATATTCCAACCAAATAAGAGTGATTGGGTTGCATTCTTCCTCTTAGCCAAGAGTTCTAAACCTGAGGTCCATGGTCCCTTAAAAAGAACAAGAAATATTTTATGTACACATGTATATGTGCCGTTTTCTGGAGAGAGAGTCCACAGCTTTTATCAGGGTCACAAAAAAAGTTTAAAATTATTCCCAAATCAGAGAACTTTTGGAATCCCAAGATAATCTTAGGCTTCGGCTTTAGATCTGGTTCGTTTCTCCTCCAGAAACAAACATTGGCCAGTACCCAGGTGATTCTATTTTAAAGAGGACCTGAGAGATGGGACACAGACTAAACCATTCTCCAGAAAACCCTTTTGACATAGTTTCAGGACACGTATGGTTTAGATCGGGAGAAGGTAGAAATTAGCTTTGAAATTCAGGGTATAGTTTTCTAGGCTACAGAAACCTACATCTTCTAAGAACTTTGTGGCTCCCTGAGGTTACCTCTGTTCTGACTACATTTTGAATCTTTTCAGTGAATTGTGACATACATGGGTTTTGAACCTGTGTTTTGACGTAAAATGCATGTAACCCAAGTGGTCTGATTTCCTAAGGCTCAGTTCCTGACTACTGGCCTTCCAAGGCGTTGGCCTCTCTCTAGTGTCCACAGTGAGATTAGCTGCTGCCTGAAGAGTAATGCTAACCCAAAGCATCAGGTCTCCGTCAGGGGGCAGAGTCAAGATGGTGATTTGGGAAGACGCAGAGTTAGCATCTCCCCATGACTAGGGTGTCTGCTGGCTGCTGGTGGGCCCTGATGCCCAAGGAGCAGGGAGGAGCCCCCAAGCAAATTGGTAGGACGTGGGGGACTGAGGTGGGGAGGAGAAGTGGAGGCCAGACAGGATCGGTGTCCCTGAGGCTGGGGAGATCAGGAGAAGCAGGTGGGAGGGGCCCTCCCAGAGGAGGATCCAAGGGCAATTGCCCTGCCCACTCGGGCCAGGGAGACTGCTGAGCTCCCAGGCCAGTCCCCTGCCCTCCAAGGCCCCCCATCTCCCTGGCTGCCTTGGTCCTGGGGGCATAGGAAGGAGGCCAAGGGGAGAACAGGAGAGGCAGGTGGGAGGAGCCTTTCAGGACCAAAGGAGCAGGAGAGGAGAGTAGGGCATTTTCTCTGACCCCTCAAGCCCAGGAAACCTTCTGGGCTCCCTGGTGATGTCCCCTGCCCTCTGAGACCAGGAATGGGGGGCACGCCTGGGTCCCTTCTGTTCCATTGAGCCTAAGCCCCACTCCCCCACAGGCACCAGGGCCTTTCCAGCCTTGTGGATCCTAAGCATAGGCCCCACCCACTGCCCAAACCTCACCCTTGCTTAGGCACAGCCCTCCACAGCCAAGGCCTTTCCCTCCCTTTTTTTTTTATACTCTTTCTAACATATCTGTTAGTTTCCTAGTCTAATTTTATTTTTTACTTTGTTATTGTTCTCTCTATTTGTGTGTGCGTGTATGTGCCAACCCATGCAGCTGGGGGGATCTTGGCTCACAAGCTGGAGGTCAGGCTGAAGCTCCTGCAGTGGGAGCTCCAAGTCCAAACCACTGGACTAACAGAGAAATTCAGAACCCAGGGAATATTCATCAGAGTGAGGTCTCATGGAGTTCCTCATCTCAGCACCAAGACCCAGCTCTACCCAACAGCTTACAAACTCCAGTCTTGTAAGCCTCAGGCCAAACAACCAGTAAGACAGGAACACAGCCCCACTGATTAAAAAAAAAAAAAAAAAAGAGAGAGACAGCAAAAAATATATCACAGATGAAGAAGCAAGGTAAAAATGTACAAGATCAAATAAATGAAGAGGAAATAGGCAATCTACCTGAAATAGAATCCAGAGTAATGATAGTAAAGATGATCCAGAATCTCGGAAATAGAATGGAGATGTGGATTGAGAAAACACAAGAAATGTTTAGCAAAGATCTAGAAGAACTAAAGAACAAACAAACAGATGAACAACACAATAACTGAAATGAAAAATACACTGGAAGTAATCAATAACACAATAACTGAGGCAGAAGAACGAATAAGTGAGCTGGAAGACAAAATGGTGGAAATAACTGCCAAGCAGCAGAATAAAGAAAAAAAGAATGAAAAGAATTGAAGACAATCTCAGAGAGCTCTGGGACAACACTAAATGCACCAACATTCAAATTACAGGGGTCCCAGAAGAAGAAGAGAAAAAGAAACGGTCTAAGAAAATATTTGATGAGATTATAGTTGAAAACTTCCCTAACATGGGAAAGGAAATAGTCACCCAAGTCCAGGAAGCACAGAGGGTCCTGTACAGGATAAACCCTAGGAAAAGTACACCAAGACACACACATATTAATCAAACTAACAAAAATTAAATTCAAAGAAAAAATATTAAAAGCAGCAAGAGAAAAACAAAAAATAATATACAAAGGAATCCCCATAAAGTTATCAGCTGGTTTTTCAGCAGAAACTCTGCAGGCCAGAAGGAAGTGGCAGGATACACTTAAAATGATGAAAGAGAAAAACCTACAACCAAGATTACTCTACCCAGCAAGGATCTCATTCAGATTCGACGGAGAAATCAAAAGCTTTTCAGACAAGCAAAAGCTAACAGAATTCAGCACCACCAAACCAGATTTACAGCGAATACTAAAGATACTTCTGTAGGCAGGAAACACAAGAGAAGAAAAAGACCCACAAAAACAAAAACAAAACAATTAAGAAAATGGTAATACAAACATACATATTGATAATAACCTCAAATGTAAATGGATTAAATGCTCCAACCAAAAGACATAGACTGGCTGAATGGATACAGAAACAAAACCTGTATATATGCTGTCTACAAGAGACTCACTTCAGCCCTAGGGACACATACAGACTGAAAGTGAAGGTATGGAAAAATACATTCCATGCAAATGGAAATCAAAAGAAAGCTGGAGTAGCAATACTCATATCAGATAAAATAGACTTAAAATAAAGACTGTTGGGCTTCCCTGGTGGCGCAGTGGTTGAGAGTCCGCCTGCCGATGCAGGGGACACGGGTTCGTGCCCCGGTCCGGGAAGATCCCGCATGCCGCAGAGCAGCTGGGCCCGTGAGCCATGGCCACTGAGCCTGTGCGTCCGGAGCCTGTGCTCCGCAACGGGAGAGGCCACAACAGTGAGGGGCCCACGTACCGTAAAAACAAAACAAACAAACAAAAAAAAAATAAAGACTGTTACAAGAGATAAGGAGGGACACTGTATAACAATCAAAGGATCAATCCAAGAAGAAGATATAACAATTGTAAATGTTTATGCACCTAACACAGGAGCACCTCAATACATAAGGTAGAGGAGCTTCAAGACGGCAGAAGAATAAGATATGGAGATCACCTTCCTCCCCACAAATACATCAGAAATACATATACATGTGGAACTATTCCTACAGAACACCTACTGAACGCTGGCAGAAGACTTCAGACCTCCCAAAAGGCAAGAAACTCCCCACGTACCTGGGTAGGGCAAAAGAAAAAACAGAGACAAAAGAATAGTGATGGGACATGCACCAGTGAGAGGGAGCTGTGAATGAGGAACGTTTCCACACACTAGAAGCCCCTTCGCGGGAAGAGACTGTGCGTGGTGGAGTGGGGGAAGCTTCGGAGCGATGGAGAAGATGCAGCAACAGGGGTGCGGAGGGCAAAGCGGAGAGATTCCTGCACAGAGGATTGGTGCTGACAGGCACTCACCAGCCCGAGAGGCTTGTCTGCTCACCTGCTGGGGAGAGCAGGGGCTGGGAGCTGAGGCTCGGGCTTCGGAGGTCAGATCCCAGGGAGAGGACTGGGGTTGACTGCGTGAACACAGCCTGAAGGGGGCTAGTGCACCACAGCTAACCAGGAGGGAGTCCGGGAAAATGTCTGGAGTTGCTGAAGAGACAAGAGACTTTTTCTTCCCTCTTTGTTTCCTGGTGCGCAAGGAGAGGGGATTAAGAGCACTGCTTAAAGGAGCTCCAGAGACAGGTGTGAGCCACGGCTATCAGCGTGGACCCCAGAGACGGGCATGAGACGCTAAGGGTGCTGCTGCAGTCACCAAGAAGCCTGTGTGCGAGCACAGGTTCACTATCCACACTGCCCCTCCCAGGAGCCTGTGTAGCCCTCCACTGCCAGGGTCCCGTGATCCAGGGACACATTCCCCAGGAGAACACACGGCGTGCCTCAGGCTGGCGCAACATCACGCTGGCCTCTTCCACCACAGGCTCGCCCCACATTCCGTACCCCTCCCTCCCCCCTGCCTGAGTGAGCCAGAGCCACTGAATCAGCTGCTCCTTTAACCTTGTCCTGTCTGCGCGAAGAACAGATGCCCTCAGGCTAACTACACACAGAGGCAGGTCCAAATCCAAAGCTGCACCCCAGGAGCTGTGTGAAAAAAGGAGAGAAAGGGAAATTTCTCCCAGCAGCCTCAGGAACAGCGGGTTATATCTCCACAATCAACTTGATGTACCCTGCATCTGTGGAATACCTGAATAGACAACGAATCATCCCAGATTGAGGAGGTGGCCACTGGGAACAACGATATATATATATTTTTTTTTTTCCCTTTTTCTCTTTTGGTGAGTGTGTATGTGTATGATTCTATTTGTGATTTTGTCTGTATAGCTCTGCTTTTACCATTTGTCCTAGGGTTCTGTCTGTCCGTTGTTGTATTTATTTATTTATTTTTTTAGTATAGTTTTTAGCACTTGTTATCATTGGTGGATTTGCTTTTTGGTTCAGTTGCTCTCTTCTTTCTTTTTTTCTTATTACTTAAAAAAAATTTTAACAATTATTTTTTATTTTAATAACTTTATTTTATTTTACTTTATTTTATTTTATTTTATCTTCTTCTTTCGTTCTTTCCTTTTTTCCCCCTTTTATTCTGAGCTGTGTAGTTGACAAGCACTTGGTGCTCCAGCCAGGCATCAGGGCTGTGCCTCTGAGGTGGGAGAGCAAAGTTAAGGACACTGGTCTACAAGAGACCTCCCAGCTCCATGTAATATCAAATGGTGAAAATCTCCCAGAGTTCTCCATCTCAACGCCAAGACCCAATTCCACTCAACGAACAGCAAGCTACAGTGCAGGACACCCTATGCCAAACAATGAGCAACACAGGAACACAACCCCATCCATTAGCAGAGAGGCTGCCTAATATCATAATAAGGCCACAGACACCCCAAAACACTCCACCAGACATGGACCTGCCCACCAGAAAGACAATATCCAGCCTCATCCACCAGAACACAGGCACTAGTCCCCTCCACCACGAAGCCTACACAACACACTGAAACAACCTTAGCCACTGGGGACAGACACCAAAAACAACGGGAACTATGTACCTGAAGCCTGTGAAAAGGAGACCACAAACACAGTAAGTTAAGCAAAATGAGAAGACAGAGAAACACACAGCAGATGAAGGAGCAAGGCAAAAACACACCAGAGCTAACAAATGAAGAGGAAATAGGCAGTCTACCTGAAGAAGAATTCAGAATAATGATAGTAAAGATGATCCAAAATCTTGGAAATGGAATGCAGAAAATAAAAGAAATGTTTAAAAAGGACCCAGAAGAACTAAAGAACAAACAAACAGTGATAAACAACAAAATAAATGAAATTAAATATTCTCTAGAAGGGATCAATAGCAGGAAAACTGAGGCAGAAGAATGGATAAGTGAGGTGGAAGAAGGATAGTGTAAATAACTACTGCAGAGCAGAATAAAGAAAAAAGAATGAAAAGAATTGAGGATAGTCTCAGAAACCTCTGGGACAATATTAAATGCACCAACATTCAAATTATAGGGGTCCCAGAAGAAGAAGAGGAAAAGAAAGGGACTGAGAACATATTTGAAGAGATTATAGTTGAAAACATCCTTAACATAGGAAAGGAAATAGTCACCCAAGTCCAGGAAGCACAGATGGTCCCATACAGGATAAACCCTAGGAGAAGCACACCAAGACACATATTAATCAAACTAACAAAAATTAAATAGAAAGAAAAAAATATTAAAAGCAGCAAGGGAAAAACAAAAAATAACGTACAAGGGAATCACCATTAGGTAAACAGTTGATCTTTCAGCAGAAACTCTGCAAGCCAGAAGGTAGTGACAGGACATATTTAAAGTGAAGAAGGAGAAAAACCTACAAACAAGATTACTCTACACAGCAAGTATATCATTCAGATTTGACGGAGAAATTAAAAACTTTACAGACAAGTAAAAGCTAAGAGAATTCAGCACCACCAAACCAGCTTTACAACAAATGCTAAAGGAACTTCTCTAGGCAGGAAACACAAGAGAAGGAAAACACCTACAATAACAAACCCAAAACAATTAAGAAAATGGTAATAGGAACACACATATCGATAATTACCTTAAATGGAATAAATGCTCCCACCAAAAGACACAGACTGGCTGAATGGATACAAAAATAAGACCCATATATATGCTGTCTACAAGAGACCCACTTCAGACATAGAGACACATACAGACTGAAAGTAAGGGGATGGAAAGAGATATTCCATGCAAATGGAAATCAGAAGAAAGCTGGAGTAGCAATTCTCATATCAGACAAAATACACTTTAAAATAAAGACTATTACAAGAGACAAAGAAGGACACTATATAATGATCAAGGGATCAATCAAAGAAGATATAACAATTGTAAATATTTATGCACCCAACATAGGAGCACCTCAATACATAAGGCAAATACTAACAAACATAAAAGGGGAAATCGACAGGAACACAATCATAGTAGGGGACTTTAACACCCCACTTTCACCACTGGACAGATCATCCAAAATGAAAATAAATAAAGAAACACAAGCTTCAAATGATATGTTAAACAAGATGGACTTAATTGATATTTATAGGACATTCCATTCAAAAACAACAGAATACACATTTTGCTCAAGTGCTCATGGGGCATTCTCCAAGATAGATCATATCTTGGGTCACAAATCTAGTCTTGGTAAATTTAAGAAAATTGAAATTGTATCAAGTATCTTTTCCGACCACAAAATATAAGACTAGATATCAATTACAGGAAAAGATCTGTAAAACATACAAACACATAGAGGCTAAACAATACACTACTTAATAACGAAGTGATCACTGAAGAAATCAAAGAGGAAATCAAAAAATACCTAGAAACAAATGACAATGGAGACACGACGACCCAAAACCTATGGGATGCAGCAAAAGCAGTTCTAAGAGGGAAGATTATAGCAATACAATCCTACCTTAAGAAACAGGAAACATCTCAAATAAACAACTTAATCTTCCACCTAAAGCAATTAGAGAAAGAAGAACAAAAAAAAACCCCAAAGTTAACAGAAGGAAAGAAATCATAAAGATCAGATCAGAAATACATGAAAAAGAAGGAAGGAAACGATACCAAAGATCAAAAACTAAAAGCTGGTTCTTTGAGAAGATAAACAAAATTAATAAACCATTAGACAGACACATCAAGAATAAAGGAGAGAAGACTCAAATCAATAGAATTAGAAATGAAAAAGTATATGTAACAACTGACACTGCAGAAATACGATGGATCACTAGAGATTACTACAAGCAACTCTATGCCAATAAAATAGACAACCTGGAAGAAATGGAGGAATTCTTAGAAATACACAACCTGCCAAGACTGAACCAGGAAGAAATAGAAAATATGAACAGGCCAATCACAAGCACTGAAATCGAAACTGTGATGAAAAATCTTCCAAGAAACAAAAGCCCAGGACCAGATGCTTTCACAGGCGAATTCTATCAAACATTTAGAGAAGAGCTAACAACTATCCTTCTCAAACTCTTCCAAAATATAGCAGAGGGAGGAACACTCCAAAACTCATTCTACAAGGCCACCATCACCTTGATACTAAAACCAAACAAAGATGTCACAAAGAAAGAAAACTACAGGCCAATATCTCTGATGAACATAGATGCAAAAAATCCTCAACAAAATACTAGCAAACAGAATCCAACAGCACATTAAAAGGATCATACACCATGATCAAGTGGGGTTTGTTCCGGGAATGCAAGAATTCTTCAATATATGCAAATCAATCAATGTGATACACCATATTAACAAATTGAAGGAGAAAAACCATATGATCATCTCAATAGATGCAGGGAAAGCTTTCAACAAAGTTCAACACCAATTTATGATAAAAACCCTGCAGAAAGTAGGCACAGAGGGAACTTTCCTCAACATAATAAAGGTCATATATGACAAGCCCACAGCCAACATTGTCCTCAATGGTGAAAAACTGAAAGCATTTCCACTAACATCAGGAACAAGACAAGGTTGCCCACTCTCACCACTATTATTCAACATATTTTTTGAAGTTTTAGTCACAGCAATCAGAGAAAAAAAGGAAATAAAATGAATCCAAATCAGAAAAGAAGAAGTAAAGCTGCCACTGTTTGCAGATGACACGATGCTATACATAGAGAATTGTAAAGATGCTACCAGAAAACTACTAGAGCTAATCAATGAATTTGGTAAACTAGCAGGATACAAAATTAATGCACAGAAATCTCTGGCATTCCTATATACTAATGATGAAAAATCTGAAAGTGAAATCAAGAAAACACTCCCATTTACCATTGCAACAAAAAGAATAAAATATCTAGGAATAAACTGACCTAAGGAGACAAAAGACCTGTATGCAGAAAATTAGAAGACACTGATGAAAGAAATTAAAGATGATACAAATAGTTGCAGAGATATACCATGTTCTTGGATTGGAAGAATCAACATTGTGAAAATGACTATACTACCCAAAACAATCTACAGATTCAGTGCAATCCCTATCAAAGTACCACTGGCATTTATCACAGAATTAGAACAAAAAAATTTCACAATTTGTATGGAAACACAAAAAACCCCGAATAGCCAAAGCAATCTTGAGAAAGAAAAATGGAGGTGGAGGAATCAGTCTCCCTGACTTCAGACTATACTACAAAGCTACCGTAATTAAGACAGCCTGGTTCTGGCACAGAAACAGAAATATAGATCAATGGAACAGGATAGAAAGCCCAGAGATAAACCCATGCACATATGGTCACCTTATCTTTGATAAAGGAGGCAAGAATATACAGTGGAGAAAAGAAAGCATCTTCAATAATTGGTGATGGGAAAACTGGACAACTACATGTAAAAGTATGAATTTAGAACACTCCCTAACACCATACACAAAAATAAACTCAAAATGGATTAAGGACCTAAATGTAAGGCCAGACACTATCAAACTCTTAGAGGAAAACATAGGCAGAGCAGTCTATGACATAAATCACAGCAAGATCCTTTTTGATCCACCTCCTACAGAAATGGAAATAAAAGCAAAAATAAACAAATGGGACCTAATGAAACTTCAAAGCTTGTGCACACCAAAGGAAACCGTAAACAAGACCAAAAGACAACCCTCAGAATGGGAGAAAATATTTGCAAATGAAGCAACTGACAAAGGATTAATCTGCAAAATTTACAAGCAGCTCATGCAGCTCAATAACAAAAAAACAAACAACCCAATCCAAAAATGGGCAGAAGACCTAAATAGACATTTATCCAAAGAAGATATACAGATTGCCAACAAACACATGAAAGAATGCTCAACATCATTAATCATTAGAGAAATGCAAATCAAAACTACATTGAGATATCAACTCACCCCAGTCAGAATGGCCATCATCAAAAAATCTAGAAACAGTAAATGTTGGAGAGGTTGTGGAGAAAAGGGAACACTCTTGCACTGTTGTTGGGAATGTAAATTGTTACAGCCACTATGGAGAACAGTATGGAGGTTCCTTAAAAAACTACAAATAGAACTACCATAAGACCCAGCAATCCCCCTACTGGGCATATACCCTGAGAAAACCATTATTCAAAAAAGTCATGTACCAAAATGTTCATTGCAGCTCTATTTACAATAACCAGGACATGGAAGCAACCTAAGTGTTCATCAACAGATGAATGGATAAAGAAGATGTGGTACATATATACAATGGAATATTACTCAGCCATAAAAAGAAATGAAATTGAGTTATTTGCAGTGAGGTGGATGGACCTAGAGTCTGTCATACAGAGTGAAGTAAGTCAGAAAGAGAAAAACAAATACCATATGCTAACACATATATATGGAATCTAAGAAATATATGTATGCTAACACATATATATGGAATCTAAGAAAAAAAAAATAAAAAGGTCATGAAAGACCTAGGAGTAAGACGAGAATAAAGACACAGGCCTAATAGAGCATGGACTTGAGGATATGGGGAGGGGGAAGGGCAAGCTGTGGCAAAGAGAGAGAGTGGCATGGACATATATACACTACCAAATGTAAAATTAATAGCTAGTGTGAAGCAGCTGCATAGCACAGGGAGATCAGCTAGGTGGTTTGTGACCACCTAGAGGGTTGGGATAGGGAGGGTGGGAGGGAGGGAGATGCAAGAGGGAAGGGATATGGGAACATATGTATATGTATAACTGATTCACTTTGTTATAAAGCAGAAACTAACACACTATTGTAAAGCAATTATACTCTAATAAAGTTGTAAAAATAAATAAATAAAATGGACAGCTAGTGGGAGGCAGCTGAAAAAAAAAATACATAAGATAATAGCTAACAACCATGAAAGCAGAAATTGACATTAACACAATAATAGTAGGGGATTTTAACACCCCACTTACAATCAAACAGAAAATAAACAAGGAAACATGAGCTTTAAATGACACAATAGATCAGATAGATTTAATTTATATTTATAGAACATTCCACCTGAAAGTGGCAGAATACACTTTCTTCTCAAGTGCACACAGAACATTTTCCAGGATAGATCATATCTTGGGTCACAAATCAAGCCTTGGAAAATTTTAAAAATTGAAATCATATCAAGCATCTTTTCTGAACACATCACTATAAGATTGGAAATCAATTACAGGAAAAAAAAAACTATAAAAATCACAAACACATGCAGGCTAAACACTGCACTACTAAATAACCAAGAGGTCACTGAAGAAATCAAAGAAGAAATAAAAAAATACACAGACACAAATGACAATGAAAACATAACGACACAAAAACTATGGGATGCAGCAAAAGCAGTTCTAAAAGGGAAGTTTATAGCAATTCAATCTCACCTCAAGAAACAAGAAAAATCTCAAGTAAGCAATCTAAGGTTATACCTCAAGCAATTAGAGAAAGAAGAACAAAAAATCTCAAATAAGCAATCTAAGGTTACACCTAAAGCAATTAGAGAAAGAAGAACAAAAAAACCCCAAAATTAGCAGAAGGAAAGAAATCATAAAGTTCAGATCAGAAATAAATGAAAAAGAAATGAAGGAAACAATAGCAAACATCAATAAAACTAAAAGCTGTTTCTTAGAGTAGATTAAAAAAATTGATAAACCACTAGCCAAACTCATCAAAAAAAAGAGAGGATGCAAATCAATAAAATTAGAAATGGCAAAGAAGCAATCACAACTGACACCTCAGAAATACAAAGGATTATAAGAGACTACTACAAACAACTATATGCCAATAAAACGGACAGCCACGAAGAAATGGACAAAATGTTGGAAAGGTCCAATTTTCCAAGACTGAACTAGGAAGAATCAGAAAATATAAACAAACCTAGCACAAGTAATGAAATTGAAACTGTAATTAAAAATCTTCCAACAAACAAAAGTCCAGGACCAGAGAGCTTCACAGGCAAATTCTATCAAACAGTTAGAGATGAGCTAACACCGATCCTTCTCAAACTCTTCCAAAATATTGCAGAGGGAGAAACACTCCCAAATTCATTCTACAAAGCCACCATCACCCTGATACCAAAACCAGAAAAAGATATCACAAAAAAAAGAAAATTATAGACCAATATCACTGATGAACACAAATGCAAAAATCCTGAACAAAATACTAGCCAAAAGAATCCAACAACACATTAAAAGGATCATGATCAAGTGGGATTTATCCCAGGGATGCAAGGATTCTTCAGTATAAGCAAATCAATCAATGTGATACACCATATTAACAAATTAAGGAATAAAAACTATATGATCATCTCAGTAGATGCAGAAAAAGCTTTTGACAAAATTCAACACCGATTTATGATAAAAACTCTCCAGAAAATGGGCATAGAGGGAACCTACCTCAACATAATAAAGGTCATATATGACAAACCCACAGCAAACATCATACTCAATGGTGAGAAACTGAAAGCATTTCCACTGAGATCAGGAAAAACACAAGGATGTACACTCTCACCACTTATTCAACTTGGTTATGGAAGTCCTAGCCACTGCAATCAGAGAAGAAAAAGAAATAAAAGGAATCCAAATTGGAAAAGAAGAAGTAAAACTGTCACAGTTTGCAGATGACATGATACTATACATAGAGAATCCTAAAGACGCCACCAGAAAACTACAGAACTAATCAATGAATTTGGTAAGGTTGCAGGATTCAAAATTAATGCACAGAAATCTCTGGCATTCCTATACACCAACACTGAAAAATCAGAAAGAGAATTTAAGGAAATGATCCCATTTACCATCACAACTAAAAGAATAAAATACCTAGGAATAAACCTACCTAAAGAGGTAAAAGTCCTGTACTCAGACATCTATAAGACATTCATAAAAGAAATCAAAGACAACACAAAGAGATGGAGAGGTATACCATGATCTTAGATGGGAAGAATCAACATTGTGAAAATGACTATACTACCCAAAGCAATCTACAGATTCAATGCAATTCCTATCAAACTACCAATGGTACTCTTCCCAGAATTAGAAAAAAAAATATTTTACAATTTGTATGGAAACACAAAAGACCCCAAATAGCCACAGCAATCTTGAGAAAGAAAAATGGAGCTGGAGGAATCAGGCTCCCCAAATTCCAACTATACAACAAGCTACAGTAATTAAGACAGTATGGTACTGGCACAAAAACAGAAATATAGATCAATGGTATACAATAGAATGCCCAGAGATAAACCCATGCACATATGGTCACCTTATCTTTGATAAAGGAGGCAAGAATATACAGTGGAGAAAAGACAGCCTCTTCAATAAGTGGTGGTGGGAAAACTGGACAGCTACATGTAAAAGAATGAAATTAGAACACTACCTAACACCATACACAAAAATAAACTCAAAATGGATTAAAGACCTAAATGTAAGGCTAGACACTATCAAACTCTTAGAGGAAAACATAGGAAGAACACTCTTTGACACAAACCACAGTAAGATCATTTCTGACCCACCTCCTAGAGTAATTGAAATAAAAACAAAAATAAACAAATGGGACTTAATTAAACTTAAAAGCTTTTACACAGCAAAGGAAACCATAAACAAGATGAAAAGACAATCTCAGAATGGGAGAAAATATTTACAATTGAAATGATGGACAATAGATTAATCTCCAAATATACAAAAGCTCATAACGCTCAATATCAAAAAACCCCAAACAATCCAAATAAAAAATGGGCAGAAGACGTAAAGAGACATTTCAGCAAGGAAGACATACCGCTGGCCAAGAGGCACATGAAAAGATACTTAACATCACTAATTATTAGAGAAATGCAAATCAAAACTATCACCTCACACCGGTCAGAATGGCCATTATCAAAAAAGCTAGAAACAATAAATGCTGGCAAGGGAGTGGTGAAAAAGGAACCTTCCTCTGTTGATGGGAATGTAAATAGATACAACCACCACGGAAAACAGTTTTGAAGGTCCTTAAAAAACTAAAAATAGAACTACCATATGACCAAACAATCCCACTACTGGGCATATACCCTGAGAAAACAATTCAAAAAGAGACATGAACCACAGTGTTCATTGCAGCACTATTTACAATAGCCAGGACATGGAACCAACCTAAATGCCCATCAACAGATGAATGGATAAAGAAGATATGGCAAATATATACAATTGAATATTACTCAGCCATAAAAAGAAATGAAACTGAGTTATTTGTAGTGAGGTGGATTGACCTAGAGTCTGTCATACAGAGTGAAGGAAGTCAGACAGAGAAAAACAAATACCATATTGCTAATGCATATATATGGAATCTTAAAAAAAAAAAAAAAAAGGTTCTGATGAACCTAGGGGCAGGACAGGAATAAAGACACAGACATAGAGAATGAATTTGAGGACACGGGGAGCAGGAAGGGTAAGCTGGGACAAAGTGAGAGAGTAGCATTGACATATATACACTACCAAATGTAAGATAGCTGGTGGGAAGAAGCTGCATCTCATGGGGAGATCAGCTTGGTGCTTTGTGACCACCTAGAGGGGTGGGATAGGGAGGGTGGATGGGAAACACAAAAGGGAGGGGATATGGGTATATATGTAAACATATAACTGATTCACATTGTTACACAGCAGAAACTAACACAACATTGTAAATCAATTATATTCCAAGAAACACGTTAAAAAAAAGTAAAACAAACTTATGATTACCAGGCGGTAAAGGGGGGAAGGATAAATTGGGAGGTTGGGATTGACATATACACACTACTATATATAAAATAGATAACTAATAAGGACCTGCAGTAGAGCACAGGGAACTCTACTCAATACTCTGTAATGGCCTATATGGGAAAAGAATCTAAAAAAGAGTGGATATATGTATATGTTAAACTGATTCACTTTGCTGTACACCTGAAACTAACACAACATTGTAAATCAACTATACTGCAATAAAAAATTTTAAAAATCATTAAAAAAAACAAATACCATACACTAATGCATATATATGGAATCTAAAAAAAAAAAAATTGGTACCAATGAACTTAGTTGCAGGGCAGGAATAAAGACGCAGACATAGAGAATGGACTTGAGGACACAGGGTGGGAGGGGGAAGCTAGGGCGATGTAAGAGCAGCATCAACATATGTATACTACTGAATGTAAAATAGCTAGCTAGTGGGAAGTAGCAGCATAGCACAGGGAGATCAGCTCGGTGCTTTGCGATGACCTAGAGGGGTAGGATAGGGAGGATGGGAGGGAGGCTCAAGAGGGAAGGGATATGGGGATATATGTATGCATATGACTGATTCACTTTGGTGTACAACAGAAACTAACACAGTGTTGTAAAGCAATTATACTCCAAAAAAAGATCTATTAAAAATAAAAAGTATAGTTGATTTACAATGTTGTGCCAATCTCTGCTGTACAGCAAAGTGAATTAGTTTTACACATATATACATTCTTTTTTTAATATTCTTTTCCATTATGGTTTATCCCAGGAGACTGGTTATAGTTCCCTATGTTATACAGTAGGACCTTGGTGTTTATTCATTCTAAATCTAATAGTTTGCATCTACTAACCCCAAATTCCCAGTCCATCCCTCTCTGTCCCCACCTCTCCCTTGGTAACCACAAGTCTGTTCTTTATGTCTGTGAGTCTGTTTCTCTTTTGTAGATAGGTTCATTTGTGCCATATTTTAGATTCCACATATAAGTGATAGCATATGATATTTTTCTTTCTCTTTCTGACTTACTTCACTTAGTACGATAACCTCTAGTTGCATCCATGTTGCTGCAAATGGCATTATTTTGTTCTTTTACATGGCTGAGTAGTATTCCATTGTATATATGTACCACATCTTTACCCATCCATCTGTCGATGGACATTTAGGTTGTTTCCATGTTTTGGCTATGGTGAATAGTGCTGCTATGAACATAGGGGTGCATGTATCTTTTTGAATTATTATGTCCAGATATATGCCCAGGAGTGGGATTGCTGGATCATATGGTAATTCTATTTTTAGTTGTTTTTTTTTTAACATCTTTATTGGAGTATAATTGCTTTACAATGATGTGTTAGTTTCTGCTGTATAACAAAATGAATCAGCTATACATATACATATATCCCCATATCTCCTCCTTCTTGTGTCTCCCTCCCACCCTCCCTATCCCACCACTCTAGGTGCTCATAAAGCACCAAGCTGATCTCCCTGTGCTATGTGGCTGCTTCCCACTAGCTAGCTATTTTACATTTGGTAATGTATATATGTCCATGCCACTCTCTAACTTTGTCCCAGCTTACCCTTCTCCCTCCCCATGTCCTCAAGTCCATTATCTACATCTGTGTCTTTATTCCTGTCCTGCCCCTAGGTTCTTCAGAACCTTTTTTTTTTTTTTTAGATTCCATATATATGTGTTAACATACTGTATTTGTTTTTCTTTTTCTGACTTACTTCACTCTGTATGACAGACTCTAGGTCCATCCACTATTTTTAGTTTTTTAAGGAACCTCCATACTGTTTTCCATAGTGGCTGTACCAATTTACATTCCCACCACCAGTGTAGGAGGGTTCCCTTTCTTCCACACCCTCTCCAGACTTTATCATTTGTAGATATTTTGATGATGGCCATTCTGACTGGTGTGAGGTGGTACCTCACTGTAGTTTTGATTTGCATTTCTCTAATAATTAGTGATGTTGAGCATCTTTTCATGTGCATACTGGCTATCTGTATGTCTTCTTTGGAGAAATGTCTATTAAGGCCTTCTGCCCATTTTTTGATTGGGTCATTTGTTTTGCTGTTGTCGAGTTGTATAAGCTGTTTATATATTTTGGAGATTAAGCTCTTGTTGGCCACATCATCTGCAAATATTTTCTCCCATTCTGTAGCTTGTCTTTTCATGTTTTTTTTCTTTAATGGTTTCCTTTGCTGTCAAAAAGCTTGTAAGTTTGATTAGATTCCATTTGTTTATTTTTGTTTTTATTTCTATTGCCTTGGAAGACTGACCTAAGAAACCATTGGTATGGTTTATGCCAGAGAATATTTTGCCTTTGCTCTTTTCTAGGAGTTTTATGGTGTCATGTATTATGTTTAGTCTTTAACCATTTTGAGTTTATTTTTGTGCATGGTGTGAGGATGTGTTCTAACTTCATTGATTTACATGCAGCTGTCCACCTTTCCCAGCAGCACTTGTTGAAGAGACTGTCTTTTTCCCATTTTATATTCTTCCCTCCTTTGTTGATTTATTTCTGAGCTCTCTATTCTCTTCCATTGATTCATATGTCTGTTTTTGTACCAATACAACACTGTTTTGATTACTGTAGCTTTGTAGTATTGTCTGAAGTCTGGGAGTGTTATACCACCTGCTTTGTTTTTGATCCTTGGATTGCTTTGGCAATTCTGGTCCTATGGTTCCATATAAATTTTTGCATTATTTATTCTAGTTCTGTGAATAATGTCATTGGTAATTTGATAGAGATCACATTAAATCTGTAGATTGCTTTAGGTAGTACTGCCATTTTAACAATATTAATTCTTCCAATCCAAGAGCATGGGACATCTTTCCATTTCTTTGAACACTCTTATTTCCTTTTATAATGTTTCTCAGCATATAAGTCTTTCACCTCCTTGGTCAGGTTTATTCCCAGGGTTTTTTTTTTTTTTCGGTGCATTTTTAAAAGGTATTTTTGTTGTTGTTGCTTTACATTCTCTTTCTGATATTTCATTGTTATTGTAAAGAAATGCAACAAATTTCTGAATGTTAATCATGTATCCTGCTACTTTGCTGAATTCATTTATTAGATTTGTAGTTTTTGTGTGGAGCCCTTAGTGATCTGCATGTAGTGACAATTTTACCTCTCCCCTTCTAAGTTGGATATCTTTTATTTCTTTTTCTTGCCTGATTGCTGTGGCTAGGACTTCCAATACTATGTTGAATTGATGTGGTAAGAGCATCAGGTCTTAATGAAGCTAGTAGCCCAACCTCTTCCATTTACCCAAATCATAGGTATTTTCTTCCATTTGAAAGGCTATCTGATTGTCTATCTGTCCCTAGCAGCATCAGTCTGCTAATGGTCACAGCAAGTAAGTCATTAGTATCTCAAGCTAGAATTTCAGAAATGATTTCATAGAGTGTCATAGGGTATGGTTAATTTGAAACACAACAAAGTAAATTGGGAAACATTAACTCTCTTTAAGAATGAAGCACAAATAATAAAATTAAAATTGATCTATAGAAAGATCAATTGACTGCTAGAAATAGTATTTTACAGTCAGTTCTCAACTATCCATATTCAGAAAAAGTGGCACAGATAACTGAACACAGCAGTTAATTTTTAAATAGTATTTGTCTTTAGAACCCTTTATTTATTTATTTGTACCAAAGTTACCTTTCTAATAATGTTTTGCTTATATTAACTTTTAAATGAGGATGTAGCTCCCTAATAAGCAGCAATTGATTACAGAGATGACTCATAGTCATACTAGCTAAGAGTAGGAAGTCAAATGAGAGATTAAAATTTTACTATGCATTACATTTTCCAAACTCAAATAATTGAGCTCTAAGCTTCTTGAATATGACCTCTTCAGCAACTGCTCTCTGACCTTCCAGTTATACATGCCTGTGTGGGCCTCTCAATCTTCTTTATTTCTTCAGAACACTTACCACTCCACATATAATTATATGCTCAATCTCTGTTTTCCACACTCAAGCACGAACTCCAAAGAGGCAGAACAGAGTCTGCCTTGTTCTGTATTTTATCCCCAACATCTTGAAAGTTCACTGATACACAGTAGGTGTTCAACAAAAGTTTGTTCATTGAATGAATAAAATCTTCATCATTCTTCTAAATCATCTATGAAAAAATGAGAAATAATTATTTAACATTATACAGAATACATGATCATGTCCCCATGAGAAAGCCTGATACAGGATGGAGGCTCCATGGACCCCAGTGGTCTTGTTCACTGCTGTGCACCAGCTCGGGGCACAGTCCTTGGTTGATTGTAGGTTCTCAGAAAGTAGAATCAAGTTAGTAGGCCTACCACCCCCATCACCCAAATTATATGTGCTTTTCTCCTATTTAAGAGGCTATCTCACTTGTGTCCCCAGGCATTGCAGCATCAATCAGCTAACAGTCACAGAAACTGGGACAATGAACAAGAAAAACCAAGAAAAACTTGTAAGACAGACTGTGCATATCTTTCCCACCAAGTTGCAGAGAGACAAAAGGGAGGTGTGATAGTTTTAATTTTAGAGAGGGCTGGTAGGGCTGAGAGTTAGTAAAGCTTTGCCCAACTAGGAAGAGAACCTGGGGCTCCTGATGTTTATTTCAATGGTAAAGTCATTAGTTTTCTCTCCCTCTCTCCCATCCCCCCTCTGTCTACAGCTGGCCTAATCTCTACTTATCTGTACTTCCATCATCTTCCTTGGGCACATCAGTACTTTAGAGTATGTGCAACCAATCTCTCAAAGTATTCTTTTGTTACTTTTAATTTTTTGTTACTATCCCATCCTAATGTTTCCCTCACATACAGTGTTCAGAATGGTAACCTTGCCATTAGAATAAGGGTGGTCAGTGATATACTACATATTTCTGCCGTGAGATTCAGAGATGGAAGAAAGAATGAGGGACTTGAAAATAAGTCAATACAGGTCCCATAACACAGCCTTACACAGCAAAATGAATGCACATGAAACTTCCATCTGTCCCAACAACCATGGAGACCACCTAGTGCAGTGTCCTCATTTTACAAATCAGGGACACCGAGGCCCAGGCAAAATGACCATAAAATTTCAGAACTCACGTGAGATCCCAAGAGTCACCTGGATAACAAGGGAAACACTTTCTCTTTGTGGCAACACTCTAATTCAATGGATGGCTCCGTCCCTTCAGTATGTAATTAGACAAAGTCAACCCAATATTGAAAAAGTAAAATACAAAAGGATGAAAGCTTCTCCCTCAAGCAACCATCCTATGTATCCTAACTTTCATAACCAAACTCCTAGAAATAGAATTTGGCACTTACTGGTTTTATTTTCTCCCCTCAATTCCTCCTCAGAATCCCCACCCACTCTCTCAGCTCTTGTCCAGCTGCTAAGGGATCCACTCCAGATTCCAGCACTTAATTTATTCCTTCTCCTCCAGGATATCTGCTTTCACTTTTCCTCTTGGGAGGAGAGGGTGGGTTGCCAAAAGTCTATGAAACAATCCTAAAAACCTCTCAATTAAGTAAGATAATATTTATTACTTTTAACCTAAAGGACTCTTGTTTCAACAGAATACAATTTCACATCTGTGCAGATGGAGCCCAACTGATGGAAGACTCAGTAGATTGGTGGAGTTTTAATAAAATCATCTTCTTCCTGGTGTTTGAATGGTCCTATTCTCCTGCTATATGCAGCCAAGAAGAGTAAGTCAGAGCCTGGTGCTGTAGTGATGAGCTGGCATGTGGATCTTGCATTCTCGTCCCCCAAATAAACAAAAATTTCTTTATTCAATCCAATTTTCTAAATTTTGCAAAATAGGCAGGATATCAGTCAAAATGAATCCTGACCAATTATTCACGTCATTCAAATCACATGACATCCTTGCTCTATCAATTGCCATGAGGTTGGGAAGAAAAGGACAGGTCAGTTCTTGACTAGAAAAGTCTGGGCTTTGCTGTTGGTATTGCCACAATCACCAGCATCCTTAGTGACATGGGAGATAAATGTCTCAGCCTGGAAACAGAACCTGGACAAGGGTGCTTTATTTGAAAAGTGGAGTTCAGAGGCAGTGAGAGTTAATGAAAGGGGAACGTGACAGAGCAGTTTTGGGAAGCCACAGCGTGTCACCGCACTGACCACTGCTTTACCAAAGCTACAAATACACACAGCTGGTGGCTCAGCAGGTGCAACTCCTCAGCCACCTGGGATGTCTCCAGATGGGCTGTGCAGAGAAGCTACTCAAAGCGGTCCCTTCAAGGAGGAAGGAGAGGAAATCTTTCTGTTCAGCTCCTTCCCATCTTCAGTCTCCCAGCTTGCCCACACAGGGAGTTCCTTCTCCAAATTCCAAGTCAGGTCATCCAACTCCCTCAATGGCTGTTGAAAAAGCCCATCCCAGTGATGCAGTGACCTGCTGCATCCAAGCCTGGATACGGCTGAGGAGCCAGAGACCCCAGAGGTACAGCTGGCCAGCCTCAGGTGGCAAAACTGGACAGGCCCACACAGAACCAATCAGTCTCATTAGCAGCTGAGGGCCTGGAAAGTAGGTGAGGTTTGGAGAATCTGATGAAGTATAAAAGATTGTACTATACAAGAGGAGTTAGGATTAAAATCATATCCAAAGCACAGAAATATATCCTCCTTCAACTTTTACCGAATATCTCTTTGTGCTTCGAGCCTGGACTATGTCCCTAATGACAAAAGTATAGTAAATATGCCAACCTAGGCATCCCAAAGGCTCAAACCAAATCACATGTTGTGTACCTGGGTGTGTGAGAGTGTTTGTGTGCATTCTAATTCCTTGAAAAAGACCTTGTGGTCTACTGTGAAGGCCACCAATGAGCTCCTAAGCACTAAATGCAATGAGTACCTTTCAGTGTTTACTTAACTTGATCTCTTTACAATATTTCACACAGCTGAACCTTTTTTCAATGTGAAACTTTTTCATCCCTTGGATTCCAAACCTGGTTCTTTTCTGACTCTTCTCTTCCTTTTTAGTCTCCTTTGGTGGGTACTTTTCTTCTGCTGACCCTGTGAAAGCTGGTCTTCCTTGGGTCTCCTTTCTCAGCCTGATGCCCTTTAGTCTACATGTTCTTTCTGGGGAAACTTATCTGTATCATTGCCTAAAACAGCTCCTCTGCACTAAGGATTCCCAAAGCTCCAGACTTATAAGATGCAATCCTGGCCCTCTATAGGGAAAAAAACAAAAGACATCAATTACTAGGACAGAGTGTAGGACAGAGTGCTGTCCTAGAAGGTGCTATGATAGCATTTGCACATGGAGCACACTCAGTCTGAAAAATTTGTTTCAACTAAGTTGAAAGGATATGAAGGAATTATTTTGAAGATGAGAAGAAGGAGAAAATTCAGGGAAAAAAAATCCCCCGAGAAACAGAGGTCTGAGAGAGCATGGAATCAGAAAAGAAGCAATGAATCTGAAAGGAGAGTGTGAACAATCTACAGAGACATCACTGGAAAGGCAAGCAAGGGAGGGTCATAGAGGCCTTACATGCCAGGCCACAGCATCTGGACATCATCCCGACAGCAGGATCAAGGCAAGGTCACCTTTTTATTTTCTAAATATTCCTGTGTGAAGACTGTGGTTTGAAGGAGATACCATGCAGGATGGAAACCAGCTAGGAGACTGTTATCTCAACCCAAGCAAGACACTCTAAATGACTGAGTTTTGCAACAATGATCTTTGGTTTTACCATCTACAGTAAATTGCACAAGGCAAATTCTGAGCTAATTCCAACATTTTTGTCTATATACTTATGGACAATGAATTGCTTTCTTAATTTTCAAACATTTACTTGATTTCTGGATATTCCAGGCAATTGTTCCTTCAGGGCTCTCTAGCAACTCTGAGAGATTAAAATTATTTATAACTGTCCAAATCACATTTTTCTCTAGAAGCTCCTTATGAATTTTTAAATTCATTAAATAATATTTATTGAACAGATACAAGAGAAAAAGTCCCCTGTCAGTTACTGTGAGTTATACAAAGAAGAGTAAGACCCAAGTCCCCAGGAAGTCACAGTTTAGTAGGAGAGAGTCAGAAAGGGCATCAGTTGTGAATCAGGACAGATGAGAGAAGGACCAGGATAGAGGTTCCAGCAGTGTGACATGCTTGACTGCTGAGGAGGAAGTATGTAGCTATGTTTGGGAGGTTTGGATTAGGCATGACCTTGAAATGACTAGGATCTCAATTGGGCAGGGATGAAGGGACAGGTGTCTCTGACAAAATCCCAGGAGCATGACATCACTGTTCGTTGGCTAGGCTTAGTTAAAGTAGAATGTGTGCAGAGGGACCTAGTGAAGGAAAGAAAAATGGTGGACAAATCAGGAAGACCTGAAGATCCAGGTTCAGGCCATGGCAGTTAAGCAGTTTGAGCAGACGTCTTCTGGAGCAACTGTGGTCCCCATGAGAGCATTCCACAAAGCCATTTGCAACGTGCCGACTCAGCAAATTATTCCTACAACTGTTTGAATTGAAGCAAATTGAATCTATCTTCACTTTGAGAGCTCTGCCTTCTTCTTCTTAACCCAAAGAAGACAAGAGTTTCCTCACCAGTAGCAGCAGTCTGAGCAAATATCTAGATGCATCCTCAGATGTTCCCAGTCCCCTCATGGCACCTGAATATAAGCCAGCTTGAGTGAGCATGCAGGGTTGTCTAGATATATATTTCTTTTCACTGAGAGGAACCTCCATTACTTTAGACTTTATAGGACAGGGCTGCTATTTTATGAAGCCTGTATGGAGTCAAAGTTTCCTAATAAAACATCAATATGTAACCTACTTAAATCCAAGAGGCCCAAAGCTAAAATACACTAGTGAAGGGACAAGTTAATTTGTTGAACTAACATCCTAAATTGAATTGACTGAGGAGATCTAGAAATAAGATCAAGAAGACTTATCCCCTTTAAGGGAAACTTGAGGAACCCCACCTCAAAGTATGGCAAAAGAGAGAGAGAGAAAACAGAAACTAGGGACCAAGAACAAAGTCTCTGACTTCAATAAGGGCCAAAACAATATACTCCAGGCTGTTCAAGACTAAAAAAAAAAAAAAACTGTTTAAAATTAACTGATGTTATGCACACTGTTGTGTTTGTTTTTTCAGCAGCTTTGGCAAGACATAGAAATATTTTGTCTCCTAATTTGATTGTATAATCTACCTACTTCATCAAATGTTAAGGTTGTGAAAAAAAAATCACATTACTTTCTCATTGTTAATTTATACCTATCCTAGATTTGTGTCTGTTTTCTTCGTTTGTGTGTTTGTATATTTATTTTTCAGTTTCTTCCCAAGGCCAAAATGGTGGACAGGAGGCAAGTAAAAAGGAACAAGGAGAGATATCGTGGTAAGCGTGCCATAAGAAATGGTTCCTATCTTTCCTCACATGTTTGGAATTTAGAACTATTTGCTCCATCTTTTCTGTCACCTCCCAGTGTGTTTATGACCTCATGTGAGTGCAGAATGAGACATGGAGGATGAGCAAGCTAGACCATGTTCTACACGGCACACTGTTCTTTTTATTTTGGTATATAGGAACCATAGGAGTTAAAGGTTCCTGTATTAGTTTCCTGTGGCCATTAAATATAACAAGTTATACCACAAACCTGGTGCTTAAAACAATAAAAATATTTTCTCACAGTCCTGCCGGCTGAAAGTCCAAAATCAAGGTATCTACCAAGCCACACTCCCTCAGGAGGCTCTGGGGAGAATCCTTCCTTACCTCTTCCAGCTTCTGGCGGCCACTGGCATTTCCCGACTTCCTGTAGCTGTGGCCGTGTCATTCCAATCTCTTCTGTGTCTTCACATTGCCTTATCCTGTGTCCTTTCTTCTGTCTCAAATCTCCCCCTGCTTTTCTCTCATAAGGACATCATAAGGATTTAGGGCACACCACATAATCCAAGATGATCTCTTTATCTCAAGATCCTTGACTTACATTTGCAATGATGTTTTTTCCAAATAAGATAACATCCATAGATTTCAGGAATTAGGGTGTGAGCATAACTTTTTGGAGGCCACCATTCAAAGCACTACAAGGCCCACAGAGATAGAGGTAACTTTCATGATGGCCTCCAGAGCCCTGCCTCAAAGAATCAACCATTCTCCCAACCAGTGCCCACAAATATCTTCCCAAATCTGAGTCAAAGCACTAAATAGGTTAATGTGTTCCTAAGAAAAGCAAATGGCAGTCTGCTCCTCTTTGACAATTTAGACAAAGGCTATGAAATACCTGATGAGCAATTCTTTCAGCAGAAGGTAGGACTTTTGAACACTAGGATTTAGGTACTTTATTTACATGCCACTTATAAACTATTTTAATATGTATAGGCTATTGTTAGTATGAAGTCTTTTGGAAAGAAATATGCTCAAAATGGTAATATTTTACCTCAGAAATGACATAGAACACTTTGCCTTCATGTACATTACATTTCAAAAGAAGGTAGATATTATCTTGTCTTGTATCAAATGACCTTAAGATTTTTTTTTTGAAACTGTAATATAAAACATCTTTTTGTCTTTTGCTCTGTGTTGGTATCCATTACTTTTGAAATGACCCCTACATTTGACATTCTATATAACATTTTCCTGTCTTCTCTGGGAATTGCAAAAGATCCTTCATGGACACACTAATTGCTTGTGACATCCACAACCCTTTTGAACACTGGCGTTTTCTTGGTGAATCAGTAAATACTCTGTTATTTGGAGGACATATTGTTACAAAACACCTTGCCTGAATCTTGCTTTCTACTTAAACAACATAATCCCACCAGACAGAGTTATAGTTTCACTGCTGCCCTGGCATATTGTATTCAGTAGAGATTGGGTGTTACAGTAGCTTCAGAAACAACTCAGTCAAGTACAAGTAATGATTTCTTTTGTGGGTATATTAATCTCACAGAAACTAAGCATTGCATTTTAGACAATAAGGCTTACAAAAGATCTCTCAAATCTATATTTTTTAAAATGCTTTATATTATGTTCTTCCAAAACACACCTTACTTCATTGACCTTCAAGCACATTAACATCTGCAGGGAGATTTCTTTTTTTTTTTTTTTGTGGTACGCGGGCCTCTCACTGTTGTGGCCTCTCCCATTGCGGAGCACAGGCTCCAGACCCGCAGGCTCAGCGGCCGTGGCTCACGGATCCAGCCGCTCCGCGGCATGTGGGATCTTCCCAGACCGGGGCACGAACCCGTGTCCCCGGATCAGCAGGCGGACTCTTAATAACTGCGCCACCAGGGAAACCCGACAGGGAGATTTCTTGAAATCCATATTTTGTGCATAAAGTCTCTAATTCAGCCTTTAGTGAGGGAATAGACTAGTACTAAAACGTCAGCAAATCATCCACTTCTGACAGTA